>NC_141930.1:10706835-10764335 GCF_057802395.1 Ceratotherium simum simum
TGCTTATATTTCTTTAGATAGAAAAAAACTCTAGTTTCTTAAATGGTCTTTACCCAGCTGAGAAAGCTTTTCTTAGGCTTAGCATTCAACATACTCAAGTCCTCAACATCACTCTTAACTTGACCCTAATCATTATCACATTACTGTCAATTAGCCTAGCTTATTACTGGCTGCTCTTCTTTATAACTTTACCACACCCAACTCTTCTCTAACCTGCTTTGGAATAATTTCTGTAGTTGTATCAGTGATAGTCTCGAAGGAATTTCCATCATGTTAGAGACCATTCTCCCAATATCCTCAACGGTAAGTGGGGACAAATTCCATTTTTTAAGTAAGAAAATTGAGTCCTAGAGCTGTTAGGTGACTTGACAGAGACAAATCTATGACTCAATGGTAGACGTGGGGCAGGGAAACTGAGTTTTATAGCTGCCACTCAAATTTACCTTCCTGTCTAATTGAATCAATTTCAAATGTTAAATAATGCAAATGTTCAAAATTCAAGGACAAAAAGAAAAAAATCCCTAAAAATAACATTGTATTTCCAGAAGAAACTGATAGCAAGTATCCACACTTTACCTGGAGAATGGCTGACACATTTGAAATAAATGTAAATGAAAATGGCTTAAGCTTTGCAGGGCTATGGTAGGAATGAAGGAGTAAATTCCCAGATCTTTAATCCAATTTAGTATGATAGACTTCTTAGATTCCCTGGGATTTAGATGTAGCCCTAGAGAAAACTGGGAAGTAATGGAGTTGCTTTTGGGAGTCCAAACTCTCAACTCCCTTGCCTTTATTCCCACATTACTATGCCTGGTATCTTCATCTTCTTTCCACTTGCCTCTCTATACAACTTTATTTGCAAGAAAGAACCAAAGATATGCATATACTTATTTCTTAAAAGACTTAATATATACTAGATTAGATAATCTGAGGTTTCTTCCTGCTATGGTACTCTGATTTCATGATATTCTATGCTATTTTCCATTTAACAGAGGACAATACATTAGGTCAAAGGAATTAATATCTAATTATAGAGTTTCAGGCATGAGTGATTCGGGTGGAAGAAGCTTTACTAAGGATAGAAGAGCCTTCTTTACATTGTTAGAACAATGCTATGTTGGTAGCCAGCTTCTCTTGCCTACTCATAATGCCAAACTTAGTTCTAGGGTCTAGAACAACTACACTTCATACTCAACAATTGCGCCCCTTTCACCAAAGTGCTGTTCCCTCCTAAAACTAAGGACATTGCTGACTCGCCTATGTCTCTGATGCTGTTCCCCCCTAAAACTAAGGACATTGCTGACTCGCCTATATCTCTGACTTGAGAATTTAAGACAAGAAATTTTAAGGAACTAAGAGACTTAAAAAAAATAGCTATGGTAGCTGGAAAGCAAGATGGATCAATAGTTGTTGACTCCGGCTTTCCCATCATTTGAGGCCCACAAGTTCCCATCCAGAGGTCATATACTGAAGTAATGGACAGTTTTAGAGGACTGCCCTAGGAACCCCAACTACTATAGCTGAAGACCATCAGGGATTCTCAGGAATTCAACATCTTGAAGAGTGTGCTAGGTTAAATAATCAGCTGTTAAGCGAAAAGTTCAGGAAAAGAGATACAGATTAAGGATAATGAACAATGTACACTGGGCCTACTAGTAAAGGACATAAGCCTGAAAAATTTGCAGTCAAAAGTTCAGTAGCCAACTGATTCATGAAAACCAGAAACAGAAGAGAAAAACTGAACAGTAATCACAGTACAGGAGAGGTGGTGCTAACTACAAACTAAACACGTCTCAATTTTCATGTCTGTTACCGAGTTATAATGGTAAAGACACATTCTTTCCTGTTCCCTAACTCCTACTCTGATTCTCTGAAATTCCACTGAGAGATTAAAGCTTTTCTACAGATAATCTCATATGACCATCATTTTATTTGGTTTTGTTTTCCTGAAACAGCTGCCTATTCCAGAGAGCAATGCTTTCAGAAGAAAATGCCCATCTCACAATGAATTTAGATACAGTTCCTTTTCCCCAAATTTCTTTGATCTAGGTCTCCCAGATGGAAAACTTATTTTTGAGGTGAAAATAAAACTAATTATGTACACAGGGCCAAAGATAATTGTGCTAAAATTATTAAAGACTTAGTCTTATCTAGATTTACCTCAAATATGCTAGTAAATTACATTGAAGCATGAGAAAAATGCAAAAGGCATGTTCTAAAGTTCCTTTTAAGGAAATTGAGTTAGGCAATATTTCCAAACACCAGTGGAACATATAAAAATCAGACATAAAGTAAATAAGTTAAAAATAGAAAATCAAGTTATTTTTCTATTCATCTTGAGCAAAATTGCAAAGGAAGCTAATATCCTAAAGAATAAAATGCAAACTTAAAGTTTTCTAATTTTTTCCAGGTATACAGGCATGTGATTTTCTATTGTCACTTTCCCTTTCTGCATGTGATCATGATAGAAAAAGACAAACGTGGAAAACTTTTAAAGCAGAAAATAATTCACTTTATTAAAAAATGAGTAATAGTAATTAGTGATATTGAACACAGGGCTGGGTTATTGTTCAGGAAGCAGGCACACATGATGTCTATTACTCTTGAAAGGGCTTTCTCTGTGATCTCAAAAGACTAAATGATTTGTAGATTTCTTGGAAGGAAGGTAAGGAAGTTTTGTGGGCATTAAAGCTGGTAAACCAGAACAGCAATTCCACCCAAAAAAAGAATAAAATGGGTGTTTAAATCAGGGAATTTAGAGGTTGGTAAATACTAAAACTGAACAGTACATTGCAGTTAAGTCAATTTTGGGGTGTAGCCTTTAGAATCAGACATTACAGCACATCTCATATTCGATGGAGTCCCTTTTTAGTGATTTACTTAGGATCAAAACTTCAAATCTACCTTCAAAGGAATGGGGTGTCTTTAAAATGAAGCCTTTTCCATAACTGAATCCCATTAAAATGGGCCTAAGATGAACATGTCATGTTCTCAAAGTCTGTTCATATAGATAACAAACTTGCAAGAGCCCAGGGCATGTAAGAAATACAGAAATACGCTACTTATGAAGTAACTTTCTCCTTTTGATTTCACCTAGCTGGTATGTCTACTTCTCCCATAAAGCAAAGGGGACATTTGTTTGATGAGACATAATACAGTAGAAAGATGATGATAGAAAGATGGAGAACCACAGCTCCACTCCAAGAGATGATTAACATATTCAGCATTACCCATCACAAGTAAATTAACCTAAAAAAGGTGTAAACTGGAAGTGTGAGGACTCAGACTCTCAGACAGGGTCCTGCTGATAACTCTGCCGTGCTAATGTTTAAATTCTATCACAAACAAAGAACTAATTCAAGAGAAATTGCAAATTCCAGTAGGTATGTTCACAGACCTTTTCTCTTTACAACAGTCTCCGGTCTGTTTTGGTCCATGATTCACTAAAGGAACAGATACTTAGCACTGAGTTTCTCAGTACCTGGTGCATTTAAAGATACTGCTCACTGAGGAGGGCCTGCCGCCAACATCTTCCCACCACTCTCCTAGTTATAAACAGGGCCCATATTTCGGGGAGGCATGAATTATATTTACGGTGAGTACGATGAGGAGAAAGGTTAGGTTGTTTAAATATTTCATAAACATTTTTTCTCTCCTCCCTTCTTCCTTTCTCTCAAATAGGCCCTCTGGGTACCATTTTCAGTGTGACAAGCCAGAGGGGCAGTCAGTGAAGGACGCATTGTCCAACCAAAGGCCTTTTGATCCAGTGGAGAGAAAAACAAGATGCTCTGACCACCACTTAGAGGGGTGACTACCCAGGCATCATCAATCAAAGCAGACTTGTAGATGAAAGGCACAGACACTACAACCGTTCTTAGCCCATGGAAAATATTAAATTTTACTCTATTTTATATAATATTTTATTTACTATTTTACATAACTATAAATTTTACATAACTGTTCATACGAGTTTTTCCACATTAGACATTATGTGGAAAACTCTATTTGATATAACTGATCATAGAAATTTTCCACAAAAGATATTTTCCTATGTGTCAATAATCACAGTGATATATAAAATGGGACTAGAAGACTAATACATTCACATGCAAAAAAAAAAACCACGGCATTATTCTTAAAACAACTATATTTGACTTAATTGAAATGTTCAAACAAAACACATAACTGTAGCTTGATTTAAGGCCCAAGAATGTCCAGGTAACTAAGCCCAAAGTACTCGGGGAGTGGGGGTGGCAGGGAAGTGAAAGGAAAGGGCATTGCAGAAATTTTCTCGGTAACATTCTCTATGAGTGGATCCATTCTGGTTCTCTCTAATGCCAGCAAGTCATTCCCAACAGGAACCAGATGAGCTGGCCGTGGCAAAGAGGCAATTTGATGTCATTGTTTTCTTGTCTCCCAAGCTAAAAGTTAAAACAGGAATATCTTCCTAAGATCGCATGGCAATTTTGGTTTTTATAAGAGAAGGATGAAATTGAAAAGTTTGAAATTTACATAAAAGTCCAATTTTTGAAAATGATAAAAGCTTTCCTTATGTGTTTTGGAAATGTTCTACGTAATTAGTTCATTCTAGATAAGTCTCTTTAGAATGTCAAAATTTCCTTTTAAAAAGAATTTAAGTTTTCCTTTTAAAAAATTAATCACAAAAAATTAATTTCGAAAATAAAACTTACTTTAAAGAAGAAATTATAAAAGAAACTTCTTTCTAATTTTGGTAATATTTGGTAACTTATTTGTTATATGTTTGGCTACGTGATTGCCTAGCACACTATATTCAGCTTTTTCAACCTAGTATAATTGGATATCTATACTTATTCACAAAATCGAAACTGCACAAATTAATTTCTCTTGATGAACATAGAATTGGATTCATCATCTAGGATTGCCTCAAACAGCTTTATCATTTTGTTATGCCTTAATTATAAACCTCAGCTGGGCGTGGGGTAGAAAGGCATGGAGTAATACTAATGTATTTCTAAGGCTGTGAATTTATTTAAACAGCAAGTAATAATGGATGCTACAAAAAGTAAAATCTTATAGCAATGCTAAATTACAAATTATCACGGAAGTCATATTTTTAGTAATTAAGATTTAAACATAAGTTTTATTACCTGCTAGCTGTAATGTAAGTGAATTCCAGTGGCTACAGGGCCCTTAACTTTTGAACTTCCTGCCACTTATGGGGAAACAAATAAAAAACAAAAAAAACTCTTGATCCTTGGAAAGAACATAAATTATGATACCAATGAATGTATTACTTAATGCTTCACTTTCTTAATATGTATACCAAGTAATATGCCACATGTTTGTGCCAAAATGCCATTTGAAGTCAGTATTGAAATTAGTATACAAAAGTAATATTTCTAAGACATAAAGATGTAATGACATAAATAATATATTTTTGAGACTCGGCTATGATCTGCCTAGTCTTCATTTTTCCAAATATATTCAGGTTGATTGACTTCCTGGTTATTAATTATAGCCAATAAAATATATATTTCAAAGAATTTAATGGTTTCGCTCACTGAAATTAAAAGAGAGCCAAGTGTACCCTGTTCTTGGTTACACGTGATTGGCTGCCTAATGTTACTTAATTAATTAATTAGACTGCCTCTCCCTGAAATGACTTACTGTTTGAATTTGGAGGAAATCCGGGCAAGGAGGATGGACCGTTCATTCCAGGGAGAAGGACTGGAGGAAGGCCGGGGAGTGCGGGATAGGCCGCTGGCAGACTGATGCCATGGAGGGGGCTGCTGTCCATCACGCTTGGCTGCTGTACCGATAAGCCCAGCACATCCGAAGCTTTCTTTATACGATCAAGTTCTTGCTGTGCCATCAGCTGTCGAACGGTGGTGGGAGCCAAGTAATCTTTCTCCCGATCCAGCTGACTCCCCACGGTCTCCCTCACCTTTGCAATGTGCTGTTTGGAGAAAATATGATCTCTTACGGACAAGCGGGCAGAGTATTTCACCCCACAGAGGGTACACTCTGGTTTGGTGCCTTCCGTTCCACTTTGATTGATCATGAAAGGCTTCCCTATGTTAATTTTAAATTTCTTTTCCTTTGCCCTTGCATTTTGGAACCACACCTGGACCACGCGTTTGGGCAGACCAATCTCGTTCCCTAGCATTTCACATTCTTGCATGGTTGGAGTTCGATAGTCACTAAAGCAAGCCTTGAGAACCTTGAGCTGAAGGTTGCTCATTTGGGTTCTGAAACGCTTGTGACCTGGTCGATCGTTACTTTTGGATTTAAAGGGATTGCTGGATCCAAATGGATTTGGTGAACTCGGGTCAGCTATGCTCGATGTTTCACTGCGGTCAGCGTTGTCATCGGGGTCATCCGTGATATAAAAGCTTTGGTCATGGTCACCATCTTTATCATTGAAATGTATAGAGGGACTCGTGAGAGAAAAGAGAAATTTTTCATCGCAAACCTCCGTGGTGGGCGTGGTTGCTGTTTTGGGCAACGTATCAAGAGTTTTTGGCTCTTTAGGAGATAAAGCTGGCTTCACATCTCCAGAACTTCCGGTGGTACTTTCCATTTCAGTGTTTCCCTCATCTCCGGTGGTGGCATCACTAATGGCTGTATTAATTGATGAAGTCTCATCAAAATCAGTTTTATTTTGATCATACCCAGCCTCAGCAGGAGGGGCATTTAAATTCTCTACATCCTCAGAACACTCTGCTTTGAAAGAAGAAGGGCTTAAAAGATTCTTCGGCGACAGCTCTGCTGTTTTGCTCACAGGCGTTGACACTGTAGAAGCCAATTCGTTCTCACTTGATAGATCAATTTTAGTTAACGGCAAAGATGGATAATCAAAATAAATGTATTTCTGTGGGCTTTCTCCCCCATCTTCTGTTGATATTAAGGGGCTCGGTGGCAAGCTGTAACCTGCCTGCTTTCCTTCATTCCAGTGCCGAGAGCGAATGTGGCTTTCCAAGGCTGACTTGGCCTTGAACAGGGCTCGACAAAAGGGACACCGTTTATGAGACTGGGCTGGACCCACGGCCCGGAACTGGCCTTTCCTTTCTCGAGCTCGTGTATTCTGGAACCAGACTTGCACGACTCTCTTTTTCAACCCCACTTCACGTGCAATATGATCAAGCATTTTCCTGGTAGGATTGGAATCCAACAAGTACTTCTCATAGAGTATTTCCAGTTGTTCCGGAGTGATTGTGGTTCTCAGGCGTTTATCACGGTGTTGATCTTCACCGCTATTCCCTCCCTCCTTTTCACTGCAATTATTATCTTCTTTATCATCCAGTTTCCTTTTAAGGGAAGCAGCAACTGTTGAGGGGACTGTGGTGTGGGAGGAACTTGTCTGAGGTGGCATTTGTGTGAGAGAACCACTCAGCAGCTGTCCAGTCATCAGTGGGTTATTGGGGTCAAAGATCATGTAGGGCATATCCATGGGCCTTTCCAAGAACGGAGAGTGAAGGAATTGGTTTTGAGCAGCGAGGAAGTGCATGTGCTGGTGCTCCTGCCAGAGTTCCAGAGTTGGGAAGGCAACTGTACACTGATCACATTGGTAATGTAGTAACTGCGGAGGTAGACTGTTCTGGAGGGAAGTCATGGAAATCTGCAGTGGACTGGAAGGGACCGGGGTTTGAGAGGCCGAGGGAGGTCTTCCAATAAGTTGGGGTTGTTTGTGTGGCTGTGGCTGTGGCTGAGCTGCGGAAGCCTGTGGTGGGTCTGAGGAAGTCGATGCTAATGGCGGGGCTGGTTTGGCGCCTTGAGAAGGGAGAGAGGGGTCACTCTGCTTTGGCTTTTCTGTGGGATATTCAGGTTTTGGAGAAGTCTTCTCAGGTTCTGGTTTGGGTGATGGAATCAGAGGGGTACTCGTCCCAGAGCCAGAACTTGCTGCAGGGGCAGCAGGGTTTTTGGCTGCATCCGTTGGGCCAGACACCGTGCAATGCTTGTACACCACCTGATCCGTGGCATCCATGGAGTCTTCCGTTTGGCTTTCATCTTGGGCATCATCATCTTCATCCTTATAACACTGCTTTTTCTGATGCGTAATCAAGTCAAAGATCCTGGGGAAAACCACATTGCACTTCTTACACTGGTACTGCATGTTGCTGGTTCGAATGTACCGTTCATTGGTTAGTTCTCGTTTTTCACTATCTTTAGATTCTGCTTGATTCTCATAACTCTTCCGTGCTTTCTGACGAGCATTCTGGAACCACACAACAATAACCCGGGTAGGTAGATTGAGGACAGTGGAAAGTTGTTCTATTTCATCATCTTTTGGGTAAGCATTTGTGTCAAAAAAGTCTTGTAGAACCCTAAGCTGGTAGTCAGTAAACCTCGTTCTAGAAGACCTTTTACTGAAGGATGCATCAGATTTGTAATGTTCTAAAGAGGAGGGCTGTGGATCAATTCTGATATCTTCCAAAACAGTGATGGGAGGGTTACTGAAGTTGTACGGCGAATCTTTATTTCTCTGTCGTTCCTTAAAAAGCGTATTTCGAAACCAGTGCTTGATAACTTTTTGAGAGAGACCAGATTTCTCCGCCATTTCTTGGATCTGTTCTTCACTGGGAGAATTATTGATGTCAAAATAAGCCCTCAGGATTTTCAGTTGATCGTCTGTAATCCTTGTCCGTGGGCGTTTGAACTGAGAATGCCTTAAGAAGTTGGGATCTAATCCGAGCTGCTGTTGGCAAAGCTGAGTGAGATCTGCAGAGAGAGTGTCCATCTGGGGCAGCTGCAGGGCAAGCTGGGGAGGAAGTGCAGGATGTTGCACAGGTTGCATCATAATAGAGGGAAAGAGTGGAAGGTCAAGAGAAACAGGCAGCTGGACCTGCGGGGGAGCAGAAGGTGCAGGTGGTGGGGGAGGAGGAGGGGGAGGAGGTGGCGGCGGTGGTGGCGGGGGAGTGGGCGGTGGAGCTTGTAAAGGAGTGGAAACCGTGCTTGAGATCTTTCCAGGACCCATGGAGGAAGGCTGTGGAGGAGCTGGAGGCAGAGGGGGAGGCGGAGGTGGGGGAGGCGGCGTTTCGGGGGAAGATGGTGAAATTGGATAAAGCTTGTCATAGGCCTCCCGGTATTGACGAGCAAATTTTTCTAGTGCTCCGTATGGAAAAAATTGCCCGTGTACATGTTCTTGGTGACTCTTTAAAATGAGAACATTAGAAAACAATTTACCACACGTTCCGCATTCCAGTTTATCGGTGTTTTCACCTTCACCACCTTTGCCCTTCTTCTGGGCCTTCTGCCTGTTTTCATTATACTGAATGACCAGTTCAAAACCAAAGTTTTCCAGTAAAGCTTTGGCTGCATTTCCTCTGGCCCCTGAAGCTATTCGTGGGGGCAGGATGGATGGCTCCAAGGTTTTTTGCTTCTTTACGTCTTTGCCTTCTTTGAGTCCTTCACCTTCACTTATAAATTCTTGCTTTGGCTTTTCTTGCTTCTCAGCAATCTCTTCTGCCTCTTTGTAAGACGGTATGTCCTTCACGACGGGGCCGTCTGCGCTGGCTATGTTCGTCTGCTCTTGTTTCAATAATTTGCTTGCCTGCTGCTGTTGCTGTTGCTGCTGCTGTTGCTTTTGAGACTGCAGCTGGGGCTGTGCGGCCTGGTATTGTGCTTGTTGCTGTAGTATCTGGAGTTGAGTTTGGCCCACGTGATGCTGGGTCTGAATCTGCTGCTTCAAGTCTTCAAGCAAGGATCCGGCCATGCCCGCCACGCCAGGCATACCAAACGCGGCAGAGCCGGGCAAGCCCAAATCTGGCCCCAAGCTGAACTCCGCCCCCGGGATGTAGAATGGAAAGAGAAACTGAGGCTGCTGAAACTGCAGCAGCGCTTCTGGGGTCATAGGAAAATGAGGCAAAAAGGCTGGGTTTAGAAACTGAGGCTGAAAAAATGCAGCCTGCTGCTGTAACTCGTGCTGTAGTTGCATGTGAATCTGTGCTGGTGACTGCGGGGGGTGATGCGTAGGTTGAGCAGAGATCATTTCCGGAGTTTGCTTTTTATTTAATTCTTTGGCATCTAAGTGGGTATCTTTGCTGCTTACTGCTGCTAAACTCATGGACTCTAACATCCCTTGGCCAGGACTACTAACGTTTGCTGCGATGCTGTGCCCACCGCCCGCGTGACCACTCGGCTCTAGCTTTGCAGCCCTCGCCTTCGTCTGGTGGAGCACGGACCTCATGTGGATTTCCAACGTCGAGCTTTGGCTGTAGGCAACGTTGCAGATGCTGCACTTGTAGGGTTTGTTATCTGTGCTGTTGTTGGTTTCTTGGGGAACAGGACTGGAGGCTTCCTGCAAAACCTTTTTCAACTTATGCAGATGAGAAACTGAATTATAATGGACCAAGAGAATGTTCTTTTGGGTGAATGACTCTTTACACACTGTACATTTATATGGGCGAGATGGATCAAGGAATTTTTCCATCGTAAAATTTGGCCCTTTTCTAAAAGGTAAGGTCCGCTTTGGTTCAGAGCCCATGTCATCTGGAATAGAGCTACTATCGCTCCCTACAGGACTTGCCTTCCCTTCATGGTCCACCTCATACTCTCTCTCCATTTCCTGCTCTAGGGCATGGTCGTCCTGGGCCATCGTTTCACTCTCTGCCCAAAGTTCACCATTCACGGGCAAGGAGGCATACAGCTGTTGGAGTTCAGCTTCACTCAGTTCAGGGTGGCCTGCTTCCAAGTGTTTTTTTAAAGCCTGGAATGTACGGAAACTACGCTGGCAGAGATTACACATCGTCGCGGCCCGAATCGCATGATACTGGGAATGTATCTGAAGCTTCTGCATAGTCTTAAACGCCAAGCTGCAATGGTTACAGCGATACTTATAAACGTGGCGGTCCGAAACAGAGAGCGGCTGCCTTTTTTGTTGTTCACTTAATTGATCTTGCAGCGTGTCGGGTATTTTTACATCCTTACTGCTACTTTTATTCCATTCCGACACTTCCAGAGGTTCTTTAGCTGGTTTCTGCTCCTCACTCTTTATTTCCACACCAGCCTTTGAATCCTCAAGACCTGCCATACTTTTGTCATCCACTGGACTCTCACCTGTGTAGAAGGAAGCACAAACATATTGCTTACAGGGAAGAAAACCTACTGCTTTAAATGCTAATAAATAGTGGAAGCAGGAGCCTCTAATGGTACCTGCTTAACTGATTCTTTGATGAAACAGTTATTGAGCAACTACTATGTGGCAAGCATGTACTGGGTACTGGGGATATAAAGGTGAGTAAGAAATCACCCTTGACCTCAAGGAATTTCAGAATAGGGAAGAAAACAAGTCAAAGGTAATTATAGTATGCTACAATCAGTGTGATACTGAGGGCTTTTACCTCCATGTTCAGGAATTAGAACACACAGAATTTTCTTGGTCATCGACACTTCAGTCCCCCAAGGGCAGTTACAGATAACAGATACTAAATATGCCTTGAAAAATACGGCTCTTGGAATACTCTTTTTCCTCCATGCTTTTTTTTTGTAAATCTTTGATGGCAATAATCTTGAAGCACCATCACAAATGCAAGCTCCTAACTGTGTTTTCCGCGGATCTGGGTCAGAGGCTGGCATACCTGAATATTTCCCAGATCCCTCCGCTGTGACGGCTGCAGGTGTGTCCCGCTCCGATTTCTCAGAGGCGGCTGCCGGCAGCAGCAAACTGTTTGGCATCATCATATCGGGGACAGGCACCTGCGAAAACCAAAGGGGTTCTTGTCTAATGTACCCCAGAAATCACACACTTCATCACTCCTGCCACTTGGCAGTAGCATATCCCACTTATATTTTTTCTGACTACAGCAGGGACATTTGTGAATCTTACAGCCAGTGCCATCCCTTCAAATGTCAGATCAATGCTGTTTCCATGCTGTCGTCGTCTTTTCTTTTTTTTAAGATATGGTTGAAAGGTTTTTGTAGGTCTATGTTTTTATAATGATAACCAAGAAAACTGAAACTGAAGGTACCCACGAGTCACTTGCTTAACATTATAGGCATAGGAATAAGACTGCAAAAGACGTGTTATTGAATAAGCTATGCTTTGTATCATATTTGCTTTTTTCCCTAACAAACAGGCCTTGGATTGTGATTTCCATAACACAGTAAGAGAGCTTTAAGTAGCGCAGAAGAAATAAATTTCTATCAACCAATAATTACAGATTTTGCGTTGATAGCTTTACCGAGATGACGTCACCCCTGCATCAACATTTGGTTTCCTTACTGTCACGAGCAGCTTCTCCACACAATCCGGAGACACGCTGTGCAGATGTGTCAGATGCAGCTGGAGGTGCATTTTGTTGCTGAGGACGTCCTGGCAGAGGGGACAGCAGATGACAGGCTGCACCGAGTGCTGCGACAGGACATGCATCTGGATGCGACTTTGGTCCCTACTATTGTAGTTACAATAAGGACACTGATAGAACTGGAAAATATCGAATAAACACGGCCTCTATTAGTTAATGTATTTTGATGACTTCAGAGCATTAGAAGTAACACCAAGAGTTAATTATCTTGCCAATCACCACGTCTGCATACCTTTCAACAGCATGAAAGTTGAGGCTCTAAAATTATCAGGAGCAAGAGAAAAAACACGAGTTTATACAGCAAAGGGAAAAAACATATTTACCTGTTCGTGACAAAATTTATTGTCCTCTGTAGGTTTTGATCTTTTTGTTGCAACATCCTCCTCTTTTGCCAGCAGGAGTGGCTGGGTCCCCCCTGCCACACTGACTTTTAGCTCCTTTTCTGGTGTGATTATTCCTGATTCCCAAAAAAGAATAGAACACCCCAATTTAAAAAGAGGAATAATGTCAAAATCTGAAAAATTATATGTTTTTCCAATAGCTCTGACTCTAGATCAGTGAATCACAAAAAGAAGCAAACAAGCACGTTTAAATGATACTAATCTCAAAAGGCAAAAAGCACACTTCTTTTTGTCCACCGACTAAGTGGACTTTATAAATATATTTTACAATGTACTCCTGTCTCATGTTTAGATAACCCCAGGTGACCTTGAAAGATTCATCAATAACACGTGCTCTCTGGTGTCTCAGAATGCCTTTATCAAATGAAAGGAAATCTACTGCTAGACACAAATGCTAACTCAGAAAATAACTAGTTTTATTGATGTTTAATTACCTATCTCTTTTCTAAAATTCTTGGACCCTGAAAAGCTTTCAAAATGCTGAGAAGAGCTGACTAGCTATAATTCAGCAATAAAAATAATATTTTTACATGGTGAACGTAGGATTTAAAAATTAACTATATATATTGCATATCTGCTGCTGCATTTTGTGATTTACTCTTTGCTTTAAATGTATCAGCACTTGGCTGTACACGCAACATTGTAGCTCAAATCTCAAGAAGACAATTTGCTTTATGGGGTTAATCCAAATATCTGGTGTTAAAGATGGTTTAAAATTTTGCCTACATTTGAGCAATGTAATGTGTAGGAACCTTACACACATCAAAGAAAAGAGTGTGATTCTAATTTCCCAATCTAACAGAAAATTCTTTCCAGCATCAATTTTCCCGATAATCTCCTCTGCTAGGCTGGATATTACGGGGACATTGGGTAGGCATGTCACATACATCTCACGACAAACACAAAACCTCATTTACCAGCCATTCCAATCTCATCATAGCACAGCATCATCTGACCTTTTTTCTGCTGTTTATTATGAGTATTTCTAATTTTAACTTTCAATTTTCACCATCTTCCAGTCAATTTGCAACTAAATTATTTCCAGGGTTAGGACACTATCACTGGACAACTGGGTGCAAATACATCTTGAAATGCAATGAAGCTAAACCATTGATTGCTATCAGACCCTGCATAAATATAGAGTCTAGGCGTAATCTGATTGTATGCTGTGCATGAAGATTTATCTTGATTTTTCTTTCAATCCACATACGGTTCATATAAATGAACAAATTGCACGTGATTGCAAAATAACCCAGTTTTAATTTAAAAATAAGGTCAAGGATGTTATGGAAACAAAGTAAAAGTGAACCAAAAAATACATTCTTTTTTTATCCTGGATATAGATGTTTTATACCATATAAATAATTTCAAGAATTTTAAATTCAGAAAGAAATTTAAAAATAAGAGTGACTCTGAGGAGACCAGAATTAAAATAGAATTTAAATGACATAATGACAGTAATTTTATTCCCTTGGGGTTCGTGGTAGGTATAAAATTAGTGGTGCATACTCAACAAATCACACTGATAATGATTTCTAGATTTACAAATACTAGATTTTATTTGAATTGGTACATTTGGTCTCATATATATATATGTGAATATATATATATACATATATATGCATGTATATGCCTTGGAGAAAATTAGATTCTTTCTAGATATTTGAAAAAATAATTTATCATATTTGTATTTGAGAGAACTTAAATTTGAGATAGACTGAAAAGTTTCATTACATTGACTAAACAATATCCAAGTATTTGATATCCAAAGATATGCCAAAAATAGAAATTTTTATTTCATAATTAATTCTGGTATCAAAAAATATGTTTTTCTTTCTCAAAGCAGAGTATACTTGTGCTATTAAAAGTGTTAACAATAAACAGTTAAGAAAACACTATGATATATAGTACTTGCAAATAAAATTTACTGCTTAAGGTGTCAGATCAAGTTGTATAAAATGGTTGTCATTTAAATCAGCAAATGCATATCACTTACTTTCACCTGTTAGACAGGAAGATTTTCCTTAAAAAGTTCCCCATTAATGAGTAAGAATATGCTCACTTAAGAGAATAATACTATGTCATATTTCCTTATCACTCTTTCGTGTACATGGAAGAATTGGATATGACCAAATAATAAATTGGTCTAATTCTCTGTGCTATCAAAGACTGTCACATACAAGTTAAAAGAGAATTTCCATGATTCTTGTTGCTTGCAGGCCTTATGGAACATCAGAAAAGAAATAAACCTTCCAGGAACTTCTGAATCTATGAAATGTAGAGCTATGACCTTATTTTCATAAGCATTATATATTTTAATATCAGTACTATAAAAGGATCAAATTAGGTTGATTACAACGTCTGAAATATTTTACTAAGACTGCACTATACATTGGTGTACATATTTGGTATAATTAATCCATGTTCTTATTTTTATGCTTATTAACATTCATCAACAATATAACTGCTTTTGAACTTAGTGACATTCCATGCTGCACCAAGAAAGTAAGAGTTAAGTTTCAGGATCATTATTTCATAGCCATTGCAATAACTGTTGGCTACAGTCTTGCACCCAATGTATGTGTCAACTTCAATACTTTTTAGCTAATTAACTTAGTTAATTAAACCATGATCTTAATGTAAGCTATGAGCTTCCTAAAGACCATTTTATTTTAAATTAAAAAGAAGTTATAAATAAAGGCTAGATCTCCCAACTATAGCTAGGCACCCAAGAAATGCATGCCATTGATAAGAAGAAGTAGAGAATGCTGAGATGTAATAACAAATGACAAAACAAAAGACTCTTGAGGATAGGCAAGTCATCAGGATTATTTGCAAAGATGATGGAAGTGACATTTTATGCACACATGCCTTTTCTACTCAAAGGGGTGCTGTCTCAGGTATTCTGGCCTCCCTGGTAAATTAATGGGAATCACCTCTGGGGGCTTTTTCTGAATTGTCTTATTCTAGAAATATCTTGTATTGAGTAAGGGCCAATCAATTTTAGGAAGGTTTTAATTAACTTTTGTGATTAATCATAGTTTATGTCTGCAACTTCACTTGAAATAAACCCTGTTTGTTACCCTAGAAAAAATTTTGAAATGAGGTCATAATTCCTTTTGTGTTATTAAGGACATCACAATATTCTCAAAAAACAACATCACTTTCATGCATTTTAGCTAAAAAATGAAGTTTAATTACAAACAAGCACTGCCAAAGAGATGAGCCAATGATTATCTGTCAGTTATGGGATTATTTAACTTGCATGAGATTGCTAATATAAAAATGACATAATTCATTTCCATTCAGATGCCGCCTACTTAATAATTTTCAATCCCTAAAATACAGAAGGTTGTAAAATGGTTTATGCTCATAACAAGTGAGGAAAATCCAATAACATATGCAGTCAAAACAAGTCTTGAAAAAACAATAAAACAAACACTGAATTGTTATTTATGAATCAATGTACTTGATAAAGTTTGAGTACTATAAAACTGGGATATAACAGAAGATGCTATTCAACTCTAAATAATTCTAAATTATAATTACCAGTACAGTATTCTTCCTAATGAGACTAGAATGAAAGGATAATTTTAATTGCAATGATGAAGGTTAATTTCCATCTTTCCTCATGTTTACTCCCTTATTAAAAAGTGGTCCCCTTAGCCATGGCAGAGACATATTACATTTTCAATGCAAATGTATTAATCTGGATAAACTCTATATTAATTCTTGTACTACGCAGAGCTATAATTTGGATTATAATTAATCTAAAGTGGCACTAGATTTAAATGACAATATAAATGAGGCATTAGGAAGCTTTTCTATTACGAATGAATATTCAACAAATATAACTTGCGTATTGCTAAGTCTCATTTTGAAAGCTCTAGACCTAGAGATTAATGTCAGCCACACAGCCCAACAGCTTACACAAACACAGTCTTCCTAACATGTGCTAATTCCTTCCTGCCTCAAAAATTCTGTGTGAAAGTGGGGTCATACTGTTTTCCCATCTAACACATTAAGACAGTGATTAATTTATGTTTGCTGGTATTTCTGACGTTTATAACTGACATACGGAAAAAACAATATATACATAAGCGGTTATGCAATCATTAGAAATATTTACAAGGAAAAATGTCATGTAATAATTTTTTCACCTAATCAGATTCAATTTAGAAAGCAGAAAACTTTGTTAAAAGTTCACGTTGGTTGTCAATAGCAAGAGCTCTCTTGGAGTCTGGGAGGTTTCAAGGCTAAATATTTGCATCTCAGTAATTGCTTTTAGTTGGTACTTAAAGCCCATTTTTATCCCTATAGATATACCTGGGGAGGCATTTCTGCAGGGATAAAAATTTGTTTTAAACCGCTACCATTATGCAATGCTCTGTATCCTCTCATATGCCCGAGTCCTGTCTAGAGGATACAATTAGGCACCCAAGAAAGGACAATAACTCATCAGGCCATTAGGGAGTGATCGAGGCCATTATTTATGCAGAGCAGTAAACGGTGCTGATGGAGACAGAGCCCCTGCATCCGGGGTATGGTCCAAAGAAGATTCTTCCCTCAATGGTAAGATTGGAGCCATTTCCAAGAGATTCCCAGAATCCATCCTTTACAAGGCATTAGATATTTAAAACCAAGCATAATGTCATATACCTAAGTATTACGTGAGCACTCAATGAACACTACGGTGCTATCTGCGTGTATTACACATCTTCTGAAGAATGGGGAATATACTCTGCAGTCTCTTTTGGGACGACGGTGAGAAAGATGCCCCTGAATGCAGACAGAATCCTGCCCTCCGTGAAGTGGTCAAACAGCTAGCCTTGCTGAGGTCCATCCTAGAGAGGGAATCAACTGACTACCTTGCTATTTCCCATTCTTTTCAAACAAGGTTTACATGGCACTACCCTTCACCTTAACTGATCACAAGGTACATCAAATCCCTTGTCAGTAACCCCAGGAACCAGCTTCCTAATATACAGCTATGGCATCTTTTTTACATTGCTTTAGGCTCAATACCAACCTTAGCTCCTCTTTGTTTAAATCAAATTAGAATCATATGTTAGCCACTATATCCTAGACGCAAATTGAAATGGCGCCTTTCTCACTGAGAAAGAAACTCCTGAGAGAAATTTAGCATTGAACGGTGTCGGGTGGGGAGCAGTGAGGCCCTTCACAGAATTTTTGAAGGGAATGCAAATCTTAGATATGCAAAGACTGACTGACAAATATGGGATAATTCACGTTTAAATCAACTTGCACATAAAAATGATATTTTTTGCACAACCCAATGTCTTCATAGTGAAAACAAGCTTCTTTATATGCGGCTGTCACTGGACTTCAAGGAAAAGATAGATGACTACCTGAAACTAATAGGCTTGAACCCATTTCAACACTTCTTCTGCTTCAATAAGTCCAACATAATAAAACTAGGTATAGCGTGCAGCAAAAGTAGCCGATGTAATATTCATTGCGACCATAGATTTCCATCTCATACATACAAAGCATGGACGAAGTCATATATTTGCCAAATCAAACACAGAAAAAGCCTTAGGTATCCACACCAGATGCTGGCCTAGGGTTTGTTTGTGCACAAGTAAATGTCATGACACAAAGGTTTGTTTTCAAAGACAGTAGCTTTCATTACTGGGATTTGTCTATTCTAGAAGATCAAAATTATCCAGCACCTAATCCCTTTTCAATGATATTTCCTCTTTCTTAGGCTGAATCATCTGTAAACTTTTTCACTGGATTTCGTTTGAAATGCCTCAAATAGATGCCCTTAAAAAGGGCAAATTCCTGAGTATAAGTTGTAAAAAAGCAAGGAAAAATAACATTTATTTTTAGGGTTACGTGGTTTGGGGGGGGTGCATGTGATTGAATGAAAAAATTCAAGTGATATCTAATCCTGTGCTTATGAAAAATTAATATGCCATCAGAGGAATCACAAGTATAGCTAAGATTAATGAAAGGCGCTTAAAAAATTACAAGCACACAAACTGATTTGATTAAAAAATAATCTCGCTGGTCGTCCTGTAATATTCTTCAACTTATCCACATCTATTCTGTCAGATGGTTATGATTAAAAATAGGTCAATGGGAGGCTACTGATAGAAATCACATGCAAAATGCACATGCAATGAATAGTAGTGGGGCTGTTCAGACAGTTTAAAATGAATAAAAGCTTTTAATAAGCTTGGGAGGAGGGTGAAGGAAGGGCTGTTTGCAGGGAATGGGGGTGGGGGAAGGAAAGGCGAAAGATCCCAGAATCTTACCAGAGTCTTTATTAGAGTTTTTGCCGTCACTATTGTCTCTCTCACTCGTGTCTTTCTCATCATCTTCAGCCACTGCTGTAGGTTTAATAACTTCTTCTGTCTCCTCATTTTGTTCTTCTGTTAAAAGAGGCAGACCAGTCAGTAGGATTGAAAACCCCGGAAAAATGCACACTACAATAAACTACAGGGCCATTTAAAAACATTTTTATGAATCATCTGCAGACGTTCATTCTCAAAAAGGGACATAAACTTATTCAAAAGTCTGTATTAGAACCTGCTGATTATTCCAATGCAGATTTTTTTGTGTGTGTGAGGAAGATCGGCCCTGAGCTAACATCTGCCAATCCTCCCCTTTTTTTTTTGCTGAGGAAGACTGGCCCTGGGCTAACATCCATGCCCATCTTCCTCCACTTTATATGCGACACCACCACAGCATGGTGCATCAGTGCGCACCCGGGATCCGAACCGGCGAACTCCAGGCCGCGGCAGCAGAGCTAGCGCACTTAACAGCTTGCGCCACCGGGCCGGCCCCTCCAATGCAGATTTTTATCTAAAGCAACTTCTTTTATATCTATTGAGAAAATGTGCCTCTACTAAATTAAAACAAATCATTTTAAGTATAGATTAAGCTGGAAAAGCTTTAAAAATGGGAGTCAGCAGCTACTAGAGGCCCGGGTTCAGATGCCAGACGCGCACCGACGCACCGCTTGTCCGGCCATGCTGAGGTCGCGTCCCACATACAGCAACTAGAAGGATGTGCAACTATGACATACAACTATCTACTGGGGCTTTGGGGAAAAAAAATAGGAGGAGGATTGGCAATAGATGTTAGCTCAGAGCCAGTCTTCCTCAGCAAAAAGAGGAGGATTAGCACGGATGTTAGCTCAGGGCTGATCTTCCTCACAAAAAAAAAAAAAGCGGGGGGAGTCAGGCAATTCTGTCCTTTCAATAGCAGAACCTTCGAAACAACATGGACCCACTGTACCACGGACTTGGATAGATGGCAGAACAAAACAAATTCTTGGAGAAATTTCTTAGTGAAATAATGTGATAACGATGGGTTAAATATAAGTCAGGTGTTCTTCCTGCCTTTAGTCCCCACACCCCAGAGGAATTCCTTGGAATTTGCCAGAGTAAGGTCTCAAAACTTCAGTTAAGGTTGGGATTTTTTTTTTCTATAGGGGGAGCTATACAGGGCAAAGGACATAAGAAGGTGTACTTCTATGACAACCACATCACCCCACACCTCATTCACGGGTTCACACCAGCTAGATTACATGGAAATCCTCATAGTAACTCAACCCGATTTAATTATTCTGTAAATCTTAGCTATGCTGCTGCTGGTGGATTAATCTGTTTATGCAGTTAGCCTCTATGCTGGGTCTGTGTCGCACTAATCCGTGAAAGGCCCACTGTTCTCTTTCATCCTGCGATCATTTGTCTCTCACTGTGCTGATGTCACATTTTAATGAATTTTTAGCAATCTGAGTAATGCCAGATAACCAGACTCACAACTCCCCACAGCATGGCACGCTGTTTTCATTGCAGCACAAAAAATAAAAACCATGTTCCCCTGTTCAGGTAGGAATTACATAAATTAGGAGAAGAAGGTAAAATGGGATTTGAAGCACCAGGCTGCTCAATTTCATAAAATCTTTAATGACCATAGAAATTAACCCTGGAAAGGCAAAAGGTCATCGGCACACATTTGCATACACTCTTCTATTTGCTTTTGATAAGCAGAGCTTTTATGCAGAGAACATGATACAATTAACCCTTCAATAACCATACAAAACGCTGCCACGGACATTTTAAGTGTCAAGCATTAACTGGAAATTACACACTGCATAAAATTTTCATTGCAAATGCTATAGTGATTGAAAGGGGAAATCGTGGCCCTCTCCACACCCCATGTTTTATTAATAACGTTCTGACAGAAGAATGAAATATCCACTGTCATATGTAGCAGCTGAGCACAAAAAAAAAATTGCTATTTAGTGGCTCACTCATCAGCCATGCTCTGCAACCACGGAAGTAGAAAACAACAGAAGGGGGCAGTTTTGGGCTCAACGGGGGGAAACTCCCAAAAGCTAAGGGGAAAACAAGGACATTTAATACATTCGAATTAAGAGTTTGTTTCAACTGTGAGTCCTCCAAGGCACCATCCAAATCCATTTCTTCCATATTTGCACTTTGCCACTGCACAAAAGCAGAGGGGAGGTCCTTGTGAGGGTCTGTCATCTGGGGGTTCAGGGGAAGCTCTCCTTTCAGGCAAATACACATGGAAATTTTACTTTAAGAAGAGAGAACCCACACTTCTGATGGCTCTAGCCTGCTTTCACCCATCAGTGATAATTACTGATCAAACAGAGGCTCCCTCCTCCCAGAATGGGGACAGCCTGAGTGGGGACAGCGGCCTTGCTCGGTTTGGAAGGCTGAGATCATGACTGGATTGGGCTGTGTCCCTGCCAAGTCCACACACGTGACGCGACATCCAGTGTCAGGCTCGCGACCTACAACAGCCCACGGCAATTACTCTTCAACTCATCCCGAGGAAGGATGTGAGCCTTCTTTGAGTAGATTTACTGGACCTTTCCCCCAGGGCTGGAAAATGAAGTGTCAGAGTACTACTGAGTGTCCTTATCTTGAGGCGACATAAAATTGTAAGGGCTATCGCAACTCACATTAATAAAACATTGTGTGTCAGGAGAAGAAAACGAAAATTATGAAGGTACTCAAAGAAAAACTACAGTATAATCTGGGTCTCCTCAGACAGTTTTGCAGGGTCTTCTTCATTTTCTAGGATGTGTTGTAAGTGTGAGAGAAATTCCCAGACATGTTCTTCTATACATCACTGTGGTGTCTGACCTCAGCCTGACCCTGGCAACAGTTTGAGAAATCTGAATGTGAACAAAGACTCTGTGTCAGCAGCAGGGGAAGATTGTGGGATAGACTCTCCCCATCAACTTAATCGCAAACAGCAGTTCTGAGGCCATAACTTCACCCGGCTCTTCCAAGCCACAACTCATAACCTCAAGAGGTGGATTTACCCGCATGGCCTCTGCTTCTGCGACTTTCTTTCCCCCTCTCTTTTCTGGTTCCTCCTTTGAAGTAGGCAGGCAATTAGCTCTAATGCTCAAGCAATTCAGACCTGTTTTGTGGTTTAGAAGGTGAAAGCTGTTTATTACAGGTAGGCTCTTTGGAGCCATAGAATTTTGAGAATTTTTAATCAGGCAAAAAACAATCAAAGGGTAACCTATATACCCCATAAAGTTTCATACAAGTCAGGAAAAAAGGTCACTTTCATTCTTGAGACTTTTTGAAATAAATTTGACATTCATTTCACAAATAGACTTTAGAGTCAAGAGTATTAACGTGGAGAAACCACTTTCTCTAGAAAAATTGTAGGTTGGATTTGGGGTTAAGGAAGGAGTGGCTGGGCCGGCCCCGTGGCTTGGCGGTTAAGTGCTTGCGCTCTGCTGCTGGTGGCCCGGGTTCGGATCCCGGGTGCGCACCGAGGCGCCGCTTCTCCGGCCATGCTGAGGCCGAGTCCCACGTACAGCAACTAGAAGGATGTGCAGCTATGACATACAACTATCTACTGGGGCTTTGGGGGGAAAGAAAATAAATAAATAAAATCTTTAAAAAAAAAAAAAAAAAAAAAAAAAAGGAAGGAGTGGCTATATTCTAATTCTCGTACCACATTTCCTCAATTGTAAAATGCCATAAAATGTAAAATGCTTTATAGGAAATATATACATGTATATATATGGCATTAAATGTATTGAAGGGATGCCTTAGAACTGAGGGAAATTACATAAAATTCCATTACATAAAATTCTAAAATAAAGATACTAAGGTATATAAAATTCCAAAATAAAGATATTAAAGTATACAAAATTCCAAAATAAAGATACTAAAGTATATAAAATTCCAAAATAAAGATGCTAAAGCCGTTTTCATTTTCATCAATAAGCTTCTTTACCAATATATTACATGCAATAATAATGAAAGTCTTATAGCATTTCATAATTCTGTTGTATTCACAGTATATGTATTTTTAATTATTCTTTTGCCTCATGGAATATAAAAAATACAGTATTTATTCATGAGCTAAACTTTATGATATGAATGTACTTAAGCTTAAAATGTGCATTAGGCTTCAGTAGAACCTCCCAATTTTCAGATAAATGATAATACATTTTTATTTTAAAATGATTCAAAATAATAGGAAGAAGACAAAATAATACTGTAGTCTTAGATTATAGAAGTATGGTACAATTAACTTCCCTTAGCATTTTTATCATGTCTAAAATGAATCTTATAAGTTACTCTACACATACCCATAAACTATATTTAAAAGCAAAGTTTTTGAAAGACCAGCTTAGAGTAGTTTCATTTGAACAATAAAAATGATTGGAAAATCACTATTAATGTATTCTGTGAAATTATAAAGATGCTAAAGCCGTTTTCATTTTCATCAATGTTTCTTCACCAATATATTACATGCAATAATAATGACAGTACAATTTTTAAGCAAATCTACTTAAGTGATATCCCTCTGATCTAAGCACCAGCCAATTGTGCTTAGTTCTCATTGCTTTATTATACAATTGGGTTTGGGAACTCTCTGAGTCTTCTAAGGAAAACACTGCATACTTTTTAAGCCCATGGAGTAATCATGTAAAGAGGAAGCAGAGAAGAGTAACTTAAACATCTTTATTTTTATATACTGAGCATCTCTTCAAGACACCTAGCTTATAAGAATTCTTGCCTGGATTCTCCCATTGTCTCTGGTCCAGTACCCTCTCACCTCCAGATCTATCCTCCATATAATCTACTTAAATCTGACTTCCCTACTTAAAATCTTTCAGTGACTCCCACTGAAAGAAATACCTCAATATAAAGAAAAACCTCAATCTTCTGTACATGGCAAGAATACCTCTAAGATACCTGGTCCTTGCCTACCACTCCAGTCTCACCTTTCTTCACATCCTATCCTTCCTAGCATTTAATGCTCAAGAATAGTCTTCTCAAACTTTAGGGCATCAGAATCACCTGGAAGACTTGTTAAAACACAGATTGCTGGGCTCTACCCCTAGAGTTTCTGATTCAGTAGCTTTAGAGGGAGCCTGAGAATCTGCACCTCTAAGTTCCCAGGGACCACATTTTGAGAACCACTGTGTAGAAACACGCAACTGTTATTAATGCCCTCTTCCTCCCTATTAAGACATACCATTATAGTTCCTTGTCTTATTTAGAACAACTTTTCTCCACTATATAACTCCCACTTTTCCTTCAAGCCCAGCTTGGGAAATACCAGTTTCATCATCTGTAAAAATGGAGTTAATAATACCTACCTCATGAGTTTGTTATAAGATAATGTATAAAAACCAGTCAGCATAGAGCTTAACACAAAATAAAAGTATTAAAAAATGCTAGTTGTATTACTGCTACTATTTGCTTCTTTCTCTAGAAAGTCTTCCCTGAATATTGAGCTAGGATTAGTGTTTCTAGATAAGTTTTTTTTTCTTTTCTTTTCCTTGTGCATTGATGTCAAACCACTTACCCTATATGTGGAAATTACCTACTTCCCCTATTTGGTACACCTCTACTGAAAATAGAGAATATCTTATTTCTCTTTGTGCCAGAAGCACCGGGAACAGTGCCTGGAATATAGTAGGCAGGCAATACATGTTAGTTGGAACACTGAATTGAATTTAGAAAGCAAAATTGGGAGAAGAAAAGGAGAAGTCCAGACTCAATGCCGTTTCTCTATTCTCCTTCAATAAAACTTAAAAGGAGTATTTGTTTGATTTGGTTTGGTTTCGGTCTGGTTTGAGTTTTTTTGCATTTTCTCTTTCTACTAAATCACATTCATTATTCAACCCTCTCCAGACTGGCTTCACACCAAGTGCTCTTCTCAAAGCCACCAATGGCTTCCATGCTGTGAAATCCAACAGTCACTTTTCTGTCTACATCTTACTTAACTTTCTTTGCTCAACAGATGTTACTCCCTTCTCCTTAAAAAACTTCCCTTTCTTGAATTTCATTCCATAAGACTACTGCCATTTTCATCCTACTTCTCTGAAAATTTCTTCTTATTCCCTTTTTCTGAGGCCTCCTCCATTAATAATCTAAATATTGGAGTGTCTCCAGCCTTGGTCCTAAGCCCTGTTCTCTTCTCTACCTACTTCTCTATCTACAAAAAAGAATGTTTAACTTGGGGAAAAATAATGACCTCCATAGATAATCTCATCCAGATGCATGGCTTTAAATTTTTATATCTCCATTTGGATGTCTAGAAGGTATATCAAAGCTCATATGCCCAAATCAGAGCTCTTGATCCCCCCTCAACACACCTCACTCTATTTCTCCCCAGTCTCCATCATCTCAGTTAATGGTACCACCATCCACCAAAAGCAAGAGTCCTCCTTGACTCCTCTCTTTCCCTCTCATAATCATACAATCCATCAGCAAGTCCCATTAATTCTAATTGCAAAATATTTAGTATACACTAAATCCATCTACTTCTTTACATTGCCGTTGCCAGTACCCTTAATTGCTTACCTGTATCTTGAAATGGTCTCATAACTAAGATCTGCTTTTGCTTTCCTACAATTTATTCTATACATCCGAATAAAATAAAGCCACTCTCCTGTTTGAACCCTGCCATAGCTTCCTATTTCACTTAGAATAACATATCAACTCCATGCTATGGTTGAAATGATCAGGACTTTGCCTATGTTTATGACCTCACCTTATGCTGCTCTTCTCCTCACTCACTAATCTCTTTCCACGTTAGCCTTCTTGCCCTTCCTGGAATATGACCAACTTCTTCCCACCTCTGTCTGGAATGCATTTCCCCAGATTCTGCCTAATTGGCTCCTTTTCATTATGTAGGACTCAGCTCACTGTCACTTCCTCAGAGGACTTCTCTGACCACCACTTCTAAAGCAGCACATCACCTGTCACACAGGTGGGTCCTCAGACGTTAGAGGGAATCGCTATCACACAGAGGGCTTGTTAAACCACAGATTGCCGGGCCCCATCCTCTGTGTTACTGATTCAGTTAGCGTGGAGTGGGGCCCAAGAATTCACATTCTTACGAGTTCCCAAGTTGTGCGGATGCTGCTTGTAAGGGAATCACACTTGGAGAACCTCTGCTCTAGCACATTACCTCCTTCACTTCCTTCATCACGTTTACTGCGATCTGAAAATAACTTATTTATTTGTAGAGAAATATTGTCTAAAAATGGGGAAACTCGTTTGTCTTATTCATAACTTATGCCCAGCAATCCCTGGCACTAATATTTTGAGTGAAATTGATGAGTCCTAGTTTTCTTACTTGAGGTAACTAGGTCTATGGTACGACATCAATTGAGATGGAGAAAACAGAAAAAATGGTTTTGCATAAAAGAGAAGTTCAATTTGGAATTGGTTATATTTGACTTCTCTGTAGAGCATTTCCATGAGAATATCCAGAAGGCGTGGAAGTATCTACATATGATGCTTCTCAGACAGCTTGAGATGAAAATGTAGATTTTGGTGTCTTTGTTTACAAAACAACAAAGAAATTTATTGACAGAGAATGGTCTCTCTTTCTTTTGACGTTTTTATCATAGTCTTCGTTTTTGCCCTATTACTTCCAATCTGGTCATTAATGAAATCTTTTGATCGGTGTGAGGTGGGAGAGGGGAACCGGGTTTACGTTATTTTATCTTAAATATGCTCTCTAGTTTTCTAGGGAAAAATAACATAAAATAAAAAAGCATTCATGAGACACGCATAGGTGAAGGTAAACTTAATTTTGAAAAATTTTTTAAGAGGAAAGTCCTGACTTTATATTGGAGGAATGTTTTTACTTGCAAAACTTTTTTTAAGTACTTCAATACCCCATTATGAATGTGAAGGACTTTTTATAATCATTTTTTTCCAAGGTAGCACATTATTATTCCAATTGTATAAATCTGGAAACTGGGATCATGCTTATATAAGCAGAAATAATGAGGTGTGTTGGAGCAACGTGGGTGAATTTCCTCTTAAATTATCTGAATATAATGCAGCTAAGAAAGCAGAGCCGTCATTTTTTAACACACACATACACATGCAAAGCACAGCGTCGAGTAAATGTGTTGACATGGCTGCACAAAATCCAATCAACTCATTAATTGCCAAAAATAACTCCACTGACCAGGTTGTGTGACTTGGGAAAAAATAATATCTGGCAAAAATAACTCCACCAACTAGGTTGTCTGAATTGAGGAAAAATAATATCTGGATTGTTGACTTATACTTTGTATAAAACTAACCATTTAGGTAAAACTTCATAGTGTATAAATGTAGATGTGAGAAATTATCCAGCAGGAGTTATTTATTCTTTAAGAAGTTATTTTACATATGTGTCTAAATATTGGCTATATTTGATTTTGCTTTTAACTTATTTGTAAAAGTGATCTGATCAGATCTAATTACAGCAGTTCCAGAGATATATTTATTACATAACTTGTGAGAGTAACAAATGTAGTTCATTTAGGACAGAAAAGATTTTGAGAAGGAATAGAGCAGTTACCTGTGGTTGCTCTCAACTGCTGCTCAGCAAGGTCATCCTCACAGGTCCTGGCTCCCAAAGAGGCAGTTTCTGCAGAGGACATCAGAGTGAAAGGTAATCAGCACACCACATCCAGCTCTGAAGTCATAGCCTATGTCACAAGGACCCAAAATTTGGCATTCAAAGAGATAAGCATCAGGTGAGTCTCCAGCACAACTTACATCCTAGTGAGCAGTGGTTGGCAAAACACAACGAGTCCAGGCAATAGTAAGCTTAGATCTAATTCCCACTGATCAGCAGCACACAACAAATACAATAATACAGATAAAATATGGAAGCAGGAAAGGCTCATTCTGATTTTTACCACTTGGATATCTGGCCAAGCCTACATTATAGGATTATGTGTTACAAGGACAATGGCTCATTACATAAATCATGAGCATACTTTCACTTCTCTGCCAAGGTAAGGAAAAAGAAACCCTCAACATAGGATAGCTGATGTGAGAGACCAAAGCAAAAAACAAGCACTTGAGGAAATCTGAAGAATATGTCCAAGTCATCAATAAATCCACATTTTTATTCTGATCTCTTATGGGAGCTACAGAGCAGAAATGCCATCAATGTGCTGGTTTGCAAAACTCAACCCCAAACACAAATCATTATTTGCTTCTAACTCCATTCTTCTTCTGTGTTCCCCGTTGTAGGGAAATCTGTAAAAATCGAGACCTCAGAAATCACCTTCAACACCTTGTTCTTTCTCCACACCTAGTCATCACGTGCTGTTGATTTCATTTTACGATGTCCCTTCTCATGTGTTTCTCTATTCCTCTGTCATCTCTTTCCTGACAGCTTTAATAGCCTCCACAACAAACGCCCTGTCTCGAATTCCTGGTCTTTCCAATCTAATTTCTCATAATATCCAAGAGCTATCTTTCAAGAATACAGAACTGCTTGAGTACACAGCTCTACCACTTTCTAGGTATGGGACCTTAGGTATATTACCTAACCTTTCTAAGCCTCAATTCCCTCATTCGTAAAATGCAGGTGTAATTGCATAAATAAGCAACAATTGTGAGAGAAAATAATACAAATAGAGGTAAAACGTGATATGGTCTTCAAAGTGAGAAAAGGTCAGAACTTATTGAGAGATTAAAAAAGTTGTCACACAATTCTTATACTGCCAAAAAGACTCATGTGTATCTAATACTTCCAGGCAAGAGCATCTCTGGTTGACTCTGAAGGCTTTAATTAAACAAATAATTAACCTTGAAAATAGAAGTGCACACCAAGGCACTATTATTGCATTTACTAATTGTTTTTGCTGCTATGTATGAAAGCTTTGGCCTTTGGTGGTAAACTATTTAAAAACAATACAATCATAATAAATATTCAGGGCCCTCTCCCCAACAACAACAACAAAAAACCATTACATTTTCTTGTAACTATATCTTAAATTAGTCTTGACAGGAAGAATTTATCCCCAGTCCTTACTTATAAATCCAGGAATAACTTCCAAATAAATCACAATATTGATGTCCATCCAATATGTCACTCATGAAGCCCACCTTCTTCCTCTTGGCAACCTCTCATATCTTTATGCCTTGATCAATCTTATTCCTTTTACTTTTTGAATGTCTTTTTGTTCTTCTCCTGTTAAATTTTTATTCTTTCAGCAAAATCCAAAGCAAGTGTCACCTCTTCTGTGCTCCCATAACAATTAGCTTATACACGTTTCAGCACTTATGATGTATTGTGATCATTTTTTACATGATCTATGTATATTTCCCCAGTAAATTGGGAGTTCTTGGAGAATTTTCATCTTCACAGATTCCCAACTAAGGAGAGAGTGAGGCTTATCGAAGTCACCTACGACACTTTTATTCAAAATACTAATCTACACCCTATACCCTGAAACAGGTGAATCTCAAGATGAGAATTTTATAAAAGCTTTCCAGAGCCTCCAGACTCTAAATTCAAAGCTCTTTTATACCAAAAACAGATACTAATTCCAGTTAAATACATATAAATGTGTGTATAAAACCATTTCTTTCTCTCTTTTCTAGCAAAAAATACACAATTCATCAAAGAATCTTTACCATTCTGTACACAGGCATACATCAATGTATCAAATAGTCTTATTCAAATAAATATTAGTAATACCTAAGTGAATTTGACCAACTGACTGTAGTCCTTAAAGAGTTATGAAAATAAAAATAAAACAATGACAACTTATTAAGTTTATATCTCTGCCAGGCACTGTGATAAGCTATTTGTGTAAAAAGTCATGTAATCCTCACAATAAAATCAGGAGGTAATTATTAAGCCTTATTTACAAATCAGGAGACTGGGGCTCATAGACATTAAGGTAACTTGCCCTGGGTCACCAAGTTTGAAACTGACAGAGCCTGGAATGAAACCCAGGTCGGCCTGGTATAAAAGTCTGTGAAATTCTGGGTGTGTCCAGTTGTAATAACACATATTTAGGAGCCTGTAAAGATTTTCCTATCTTTGTGAAGGCCAGAAACCAAGTGAGGAAAAAAAAAGAAAGCAAGTTTTCACTAGTCCTGCGAAAATTCTGATATTTCATAAAAGATTTACATTCCTTGAATATAAATGTAACCAAATAATAGTTTGGTGCCACACAGAAATTTCATTTGATAGTGATTTAAGGAAATGTACAAAATGTCAAATCCAGAAACTGTTATTTAATCTCACAAATTAGGTTACGTGGCACTTGGAGACCGCTCCAATGAGAGTGACTTGTGCAAATAATTTTATAAAGGAATGTAATTCAGTATGCCACAGAATTCTTTTTAGATTCCCAACAATGTTACTCCCTTTATACAAATGATATAAATATTTTAATAAAGGAGCTTTTAACTTATCAAATTGATTAATCTGTACTTTTCTGCCTGTGTAAAATGAAATGTTTAAAACTTAGTAAAGATACATAGCATCTTTCAATATTTCACTTTAATAATTGCTCTGTAATAACAAATCTGACTGCTGTTAACATAATCTGTCTCTTTTGCTGGTGATTTAATTAGATTACTAATTTGTGTTCTCTAGCACCTGACCTTTCTGGTTTAATGCTATTAAAAAATAATACCACTGACTTAGTTTATCTAGTATTCTACCCTGTTCTTTCTATTCAGTGATGATCACACTTTTGAAAATGGTACCAAATTACTCTATTTTAATTAACACAATGTGAGAGTAGCTGGCCGCATTTTCTACGGAACAGTATATTGATCATCACAATCACCATCATCAACAACAACACTTTACAGAGTATTTGCTCTGTTCGAGGTACTGACTGACACCCCTTATATGCACTAGGACACCCCTAACAAGTGATGGATCTGTGTGATTTGAACCCACACAGTTTTATTTCAGGAATAGTTCTCTTAACCCAAATGATATACTGAGCCATATTATTATGATTATTATTATTGTGAGGAAGATCAGCCCTGAGCTAACATCTGTTGCCAATCCTCGTCATTTTTGCTGAGGAAGATTGGCCCTAGGCTAATATCCATGCCCATCTTCCTCTACTTTATATGGGACGCCTGCCACAGCATGGCTTGACAAGCTTTGTGTAGGTCTACACCCAGGATCTGAACCTGCATACCCTGGGCTGCCGAAGAGGAGCGTGCCAACTTAACCGCTACACCACCGGGCCGGCCCCCAGGAGCCCTATTTTTAAAATCTTAAAAGTAGCTTTCTTTTTTATTTTGCAATTATTTCTCATGTTCATTTTTCTCATTCTAAATTTGCTAACCACTTATTCCCATAGCCTAACCCAAATGGTTACATCTCCAATGATAACACTTAAAACCTAAACTTTAATGTTCCCATTCCCATTAATTATGGAAAGTTCTCACCACAGCTCTCTCTCATTTCCTTGCACTGCCACACATACTCACAAGCTCATCTATCTCATTACTCCTTGTCACCTGTCCCCTCCCTTATATGAATTATATCGACTCTGGTCACTAAACTGATAACTTTCAGGCATTTAATCTGTTCAAAAATCATCAAGTTCTCATTTGGCAAATCTTGTTTTTTCCCCTGCTAATTGGAATAATATTTTTTATAAACTATAATCAACACACATTTAATGGTCATGGAAAGATCTGGAATTTTTTGTTTTCTTAAATAGTCTAGATACGTAAACAGACAATTCTAAGTTTAAGATTGTTGTGATTTGGGAATAAATCTAATCTAATCTGCACTTGACGATCACAACAGCCATGTGTTTTTTATATTCTAATCAGCAAAATTTGGGAAGCATTTGGTACAAGTTCAGTGGAAACTGGAATTTTAAAAATAATGGGTGAATGTTTAAGCTGCCAAGTATAGTACTTAGACAGTATTTGCCTACAAAACTTCCACATCTCACCCTCTTCCACTGATTGGTTAATGCATTAAATAATAAAGTGTATCACTATTTTTCGCAAAATGTTTAGCACATAAAATGAAAAATATACCTCCAAACAGAATAAATATTAAGCCAACTGGTCTGAACTAACAAAGAGAAAGAAAAACATTTTCTGTAGTCCTAGGTAACATTTTGAGTTCCACTTTACTTTCATCCATTAAAAAAAAAGTGAGCCTAATTCTTCTTTTTTAATTGGAGAATAAGACTACATTCTCAAACTGATCCACAAGTTTCAACAACCCTTCTAGCTCCTTCTCCTTATTTCCCTTTTGAAGCCCCTCCCACCTCTAGCACAGCTCTGTGACTCATTGTAAAAGGATATTTTAGAGACTCTGAATACAGACGAGAAGATAGTTGCAGTTCTGTAAATATCAAAATAATAAGCTAACATTTGTTAAAAAACCTGTTAAGTGCTAAGCACATAACATAACATTTCCTTACTCAATCCTCACGGTAAATCTGTAACAGAAATACCATTGCTTTTGTGGAAGACATACGATATCACAGCTCAGACATTTTAAGCAAATTTTTTCCAAAAGCACAGAGCAGCAGAGGTAGGATTTGAACTGAGTCTGATGCCAAAGCTCTGTACTCTCCCCTGAACAGTGCTGCCTCCAGGCAGCCCCCAGGAATCCTGGGCCAGGAACTCTAAAAATTCTGAATTTCCTACTTCCTAAAAAAAAACCAGCTCAAATTCCTTCAAAGCAAATCCACCACAACAAGATCAATATTTAGAAGAACAAATCAAATTCAACATTTACTATGATCTTGGTAGTTTACATTTTAATAAAGACTTCCGTACTTGCTTGTGCATTGCAAAAGGGAAGCCTGTTTTCAGATGAAGTGAGTTTGCAATTAAAAATGGTTTCAAGTGGTCTTCTCCATCCTTTTCCTCTGTGGATGCAAAGAGTGCTCTTCTAAAAAGCTGAGCAACTCAGCATGCTACCAAATGGTTTTGAGTAACCAAGCAACATCATCTTTGTTGACCTGCAGTGCCTTCTCTTAAATTATTTCTTCTAGGCAGTAATACATTGAAGCGCATTGGATGCTCTGGTGTCAATTATCTGAATGGGGCTGGATTTGTAATTTTTTATTTTCTGGAAAAGTAAATCTCCTTTGCCCTGCCCTGTCTGATTTTACCCAGAAGTTATTTTTATATAGTAAGGGAGTAGTATCTCCTGGGGCCTCTAGGCCAGGAATGTGTGATCACTTCTTTCTGCTTCTGGAATCATCTATGACCTCAGTGTAATGGGACCTCAAAATAATTTAATAAATTCCTGATATCAATTAGTTTCAATAAATTACTCATACATCTTCTTAGTGTCTCATATTTTAAAGTGCTCTTACTGAAATACTTTTTCTTAAATTTACTAATTCCTAATACATTTCTCCATATAAGATTCTGTTGTATTTGGTTGTTCTGAAATTAAAAGATTGAACATCTAATATCGTAATTTAGGGATAATATCATGTTCCCTTCTAGCAACCAGTTGCCCAGTTATCTAGACTTAGGTCCATAGAGAATTTGTCACAATCTCTCTTTATATCATCTAAAACAATTTTCATTCCTTAGCATATTTTGTTGGCATTGCTAGGTTGCTCATCAACATAGGAAACACCTCTGGCCCACACACTGATCCCTACCCTACCTAATAACAGCCTATGCTCATGGGGAGCACTGGCTATTTATTTCAACCCTTTGCTTTATACCTCACAGTTAGGTTTTAATCCATGAAAAAGTCTACTTTCTACTCCACAGATACCAAGTTTTCTGAATAGCCTCATAATAGATCAAAAGCCTTTTGAAGTTATTTTTTTAAATAGAAAAGAAAATACATATTTATCCAGTAGTGCATCTTTATCATTATTTCCTTTAACTCTTTCCAAGACTCCTTATGAGGGTATTACTTACCCTCAGGGAAGCTGAATTTCTTGGTCTCGGTCATGTTATTTGGTTCTTGAGAGCTTCTATAACTTCTCTTATACTTTCACCTCAAAGACTTCTGCAATGATAGGTGCCTCCCTCTAAGAATGCATGTTTTTATATTACTACAACAATTACAGAGTTGAATCAGTTTCACGATTTTTAAAAGAAATGTTTTCTGTAATCCGTAATGATTTCATAATTCCCAAGATTTTATTTCAATCACATTCAATGAGTTACTTGGGCCTACTTCTTTGGAGCCATTATCCATGAAACCATCCTTTACTCTTGCTGTGGAAAACCAGAGAATGTAACCCAGTGTTGAAATAATGGTCAACTTTTTTTTAACTATCTGAGATTCATTCTCTTTGCTTGAAAGTTTGGGCAAGCAAAGATAAAAGGTAAGACATGGGTGACATAAAAATTGCCCACTTCTGCTACAGCTCTCTGGCCTTTAGAAGCCTGTGTTGTTCAAAAAACTATTTCATTAGGAAAATATTGACAACTCCTATGTATATGTTTGTGTTGGGGGAAAAAAACACACACTTAAGAACAAAATACGCTTGGGCTTAAATCCCAGCTCCCCCACTTCCCAGCTATTCGACCGTGCAAGTCACTCAGCCCCCCTGAAATTCCGGACCCTATATGTGAAAACAGAAACAAAGATTTCAGGGTGTAATAAGGAAGAAAGTTAATGAGTATAAAGTGTCTAGTACTGAGTAAGTAGTAGTTGTATGCATGTATGATTCTTCTCTGGCTTTGGTCTATCCTGCTGAATACAAGTTATTCAAAGAAAAGACTACATCAATTTGGTATTATGGCTTTTTAGATTATATTTATATGTAATGTACTCTCTGTCCATCAGTTAAGTTACTGTTTTAAGCCCTTAAAATATCACTATTATTTGTGTAGATATTTTGGAAATAGCCAATGTTAACAAGACTAAACATTGGTTTCCTACACAGTGTAGTTTGAAAGGTTTTTTTTTAATCCCTAAGCAAATTTTACATACACTGCAATAAAAGTGGTCTGTGTACCAAGTTGTAAAGACTGTTCAGTTCACACTGGTTTGGCCATTTACAAAAGTAGTAGCGAAGAAAATAAACTCTAAAGGACTGGGAGTGATATCCAAGTCAGTCTCAGGTTTTCTCTCGCAAGAGAGGGATCCTCCCCTCCCCTACTCCAAATCCCCACCAACAGCCATCTATTAAGAGAAAAACTTAACAAGGAGTCACAAACAATCTCAGAATATATGGGTCTGCAAATGTGGCAGTGTCCAAAACTCTAAAAATCTCCATTTGTACACAAACATTGGATTTGTGTAGTTTTCTAGATTCCTTGCACTGCAGTCACCTAAATCATATGTCCTACTGAACACATCATCAAAGCACAAAACATCTGTTTTTGCTCCAAAGCAATTCATAATGAATCAAAGACAATATTTTAGAGCTTTCACGAAGGCAAGTTAAATGGGAAAGATATGAAATAGGAATTAAAACTCTGGATTCGGTCTGTGTAAAACAGATCTATTAATGTTTTGGAGCCAGTCTTCTTGTTGTAAAGTGGGGATAAAGTTATCTCTTCTGCTTGCCACACCACGTCATTGTAAGGATGAAAGGTAACTTCTTGTTATCACCACCTCCACGTGATTGTGCAAAACAAGGAAATACAATCTTTGTACTACACTTTCTAAATATTTAATGTCTTAAGTATGCTCACATGGAATGCTCCACTACTACTTATAATAAACTATTCTATACAGTTATATATATGGGGGAAATTATTGCTTCCCATGTGCAGGTTTATTTATTTTGTGAATTATATATGGCCATAAGAGAAAATCCTCAGATGACTAGATCGATTCTTTTTATCAACGCTATAATTGTTGAAATAAATTTACCATTAACCTAAGACGCAGAAAACTTTCCTAAATTATATGTAAATAATTCTTGGATTTTCACTGTTTGGAGTTTTATACATTTCAGCACATTAGGAAAGGTCAAATTTATATAGTCCTATACCTCAAATTACACTTATGAGAATTGACCTAGGCAATGATGGATACAAACATAAGTGAAATAAATCTGGAAAGGGAAAGTTAGTGAAAGTGTGCATAGCCCCAGAAAAGGAAGATTAGAAAGGCTAGGTTGGAGCCAAGACGGAAAAATGTACTATTGAAACCTGCTATGAACTTTCAAGACAATACTTATGCATACCCATGAAATGTTTATTTAATAAATCATTCATTAATGAGCAAACAGATTGATGAGATTTGGCATATTGCTTTCTTTGGACTGCATTAGCAGTATAAAAAATGTTTTCTGAGACATAGCCAATTTTTTTTTCCTTTGGCTGAATGCAAGTATTGGCAAAGGGTCCCTTGATCTTGGGAAAGTGAAAGTTTTAAGCAAGGGGTGCCATGATCATATTTGCATCTTTGGGATCCTGTGCAGAGGATGGAACAGAGGAGGAGGAGTTTTGTTGTTGGAAAAAAAAAAAAAGGATGCTGGAACATTCATTGTACTACAATCAATTACTGTCTAGAAGAAATCATGGATAAAGGAAGAACAGTGATTCCATTACAGAGAAAAGGAATATTAAAAAGCCCAAGATTAGGGTGAGGGGAAAGATGATGAGATCAATTTTGGACATGAATTAGAGTAGAGTTGTTCAGTAAACATTTAAGTTTGTGGAACTAGATCTTGGAAGAGAAATCTGAGTTGAAAATATTTGGAAGCAGTAATAACTAAGACTCGTGAGTAAACGACACTTCTCAGGAAGAACACATAGAGTATGGAAGATGAGAGCTGAGGACAGAACTCTCAGGAAGGAAAATTAAGAAGTAAGTAGCACTGAAGATTACTGAAAGATGATAAAAGATAATGACAGAGTACAAGGAGATAGGCACAGGAGTCTGGAGTGATTGGCAAAACAGTGACAAAAGGAAAAGACCTTTTCCAGAATTTTGAGGCACAAGAGTGAAATTACACAGAGAAGTCACACAATATAAGGCACTGGTGACATTGTGAGAGATGATGGTGGTTTGGACCAAAGATGCAGTAGGGGAACTTCTGTATATTTCAAAAGAGGAGTAGATAGGACTTGCCAATGGGTTTGATGAGGAAAGCGAGAGAACAAGAAGATTCAAAGATGATTCCAATGTTTTTTGCCGAAGAAATTAGAAGAATGGAGATGCCATTTACAGAGATGAGGAAAAATGCAGGTGGAACAAGTTGGGAGGGAGGAGAGGTTTGGAGTCAGTGGCTTAGAACATGTTTAGTTTGAGATGCCCTATTTATATATCCAAGTAAAGGTGTCAAGTAGGCAGATGTGGGGGTGGGGGCAGAGAGGGAGAGAGAAAGAGAGATAGGAAAGAAGGAAGAAAAGAAGGGAAGACAGGAGGGAGGGAGGGAGTAAGGAAGGAAGGGAGAGGTCAACAAATTAATGGTAGTGTAACTCCTTGAGATGAGATTGAATAAGATCACCTAGAGAATGAGGGTCGATGATTGAACCTGGGATACACTCCTAAACCGGGGCATACTAAAGCAGGAGACACTATGAACAGTCCACTTCAGCATTGACATTGTTTAGAATCACCAGTGAATGGTAAATAATAATTAAACGTGCTAACTTTCAGTCAGTTTTATTACTGTTTTTAAATTCCATATAGGGAATGCTCCCTCTTTATTGCTTGCACTGGGGTGGAACACTCCCACTGCTCCCTCCCCAAATAAGAAGGAACCAGTGAGGAAGACTGAGCAAGAATAGTCAGTGATGTAGGAGAAGATCTAGAGAGAACAGGGCGTGCAAAGGCTAGTGAAAGACACATTTCAAAAAGAAGGAAGAGGTCAACTTGTTAAAAGCTGCTGGTTGGTCTAGTCAGATGAGGACTAGATGATTCTTTGAGGAGTTTTGCTATAAAAAGAATCAGAGAAATGGAGCAGTATGTGGGAATGAGCTAGTGGTGAGGGCAAAATTAGTGATGCAGGAGAGAGTGAGGCAGTGACAGGTGTCATAGGATGGATCTCATAGGATCCATATGGGTGTGGATTTCTGAAGAACAGTGGGAATGGGGATGGAAGTCAAATTATCACAGAAGTGACTGGAAGTCAGGCTAGGATTTATCATCCTCATGAAGTTGGAGACTATCAGGATCGTGACAAGAAATGAGGAGGAGAGTTGGGAGGGTAGGAAGGGCAGAGAAGAGGAAACAGGTGCCAAAATGAACAAGAATGATGTAAAACAGGGACAACTAAAGAAGGTCATAGAGCAGAACCCATTTTGTTTTAGCATATAAAATATTTTTATTGTCTTATTACTAACACACAACAGCAGAAATCATTTTTGTTGAGTAAGATTTCACTAGCAATCCTGTCTATCCACAAGCCAAGACCACTACTTTTTCATTGTAGATATTATGGAGGCTATATAAGCAATAAAATTATATCAACAAAAATGAAAACCTTGCAGAACATAAACAGTTCCCTATTAAACTCTTCAGTTAAGTTTTATGTCAATACTATCACATTGTATTTTTCATAATCTTTCTAAGTTTAATCAGAAAAAACTTATATACACAACTCACAGACCACATGCATTTTAGGATTTCGGTAGAAGAGAATGAAAAGGTCTCAAAAATATGTGGGGATTTGGTCCATTAAATTTGCTGTCATGACTAACTACATAAAGGAACTCATCACCATCACTAATATATGATAATAGTAAATAGTGGGGAAAACCGAACTTTAATAAGTATAGACAACTCACAAAAGAGGACCAGAATTCAAATACGAAAAGGTGCAAAATAAACAAAAAGCCAGAAACAGGATCACCTTAAGAAAACAACAAGTATGTTGGGAAGGAGGAGGAGGAAGCTAGTGATAAAGAAAATGAATAATAAAAAGTAATTTAGTTCTCCTTTTATCTCATTTCTACAGACTATAAATAAAAACATCTGTAATGTGGTAAGTAATTTGAGCCAACTGCAGAATTCTCTTTTGAGGATTTTTAACACTGACATTATTAAGGATGTAGAAAGTATAGAATACATGTTTGATCAAATAAAATAAGTAACAGGAGAATAAATTACATCTTTTATATGGCTAATATTTCATACCCTTCCCATAAACACACATTGCTTTACCCTGATCTTCACATCTGTCCTCAAGAGGCAACGGATCATGTACCACCCCAAACGCTCTAGAACTCTACTTCCAGAGTGAAGAAAACTGACCTCTAATTTGCAAAGGTTGCTTGTGAGGACTGGAAATACGCAGAGCTGTGTCTGCTTTCTTTTTTTTTTTAATTTTATTTATTTATTTTTCCCCCAAAGCCCCAGTAGATAGTTATATGTCATAGCTGCATATCCTTCTAGTTGCTGTATGTGGGACGTGGCCTCAGCATGGCCAGAGAAGCAGTGCATCGGTGCGCGCCCGGGATCCGAACCCCGGGCCGCCAGCAGCAGAGCGCGTGCACTTAACCACTAAGCCATGGGGCCGGCCCAAGCTGTGTCTGCTTTCTGCAGCCACACTATACATTGTTGAGAAGTATCTCCTTATACTCAGAAAATTAGAATGTAAGAGGGTGAGGCCAACAGAATCAATTTTCATTTGTTCCATCTCTGCACCCCCATCTCCTCTGTCGTGCCCCTGAAAGGATTGTAGGGTATTTATGGATTGGTGTTGGGGCCCTTTGTTTTCCTTCCTCCTCCCAAATGCATAGAGGCAACACTGCCTTGTTAAAAGTCCTATAAATAGGAATAAATGAACTTCTTCTAACTGACCTCCAACAAAAATGGCACCTACCATGAATGGTTCATTTCACCTTGTGTACAGTTCACCTCATGACCTAGTTCTGAGTTTGTTTGTATTCATGTATCAATGAGTATTTATTGAATACTTACTATGTGCAAGATAATGCTGATAATCACCTTCTGGAAGTACAATAGAACAGTTTATAGATATTTCAGTTTAATCAATCTTTTTTACTTAGAAAGATACAAAAAAGTCCTGGACTTACATTGTTGCACGTCCCATAAAATATTTCCTCTATACTTATTCAGCATAAATGACATTAACAGGCTAACATAAATATAATCTCTAAACGGAGCCCCTAACATCGTTTTATTGAAGTTACAAAAGCCTCAGGGCTGGTCCCGTGGCGTAGTGGTTAAGTTTGTGTGCTCTGCTTCTGCAGCCTGGCGTTCGCAGGTTCGGATCCCAGGTGCGGACCTACAAACCACTCATCAAGCCATGCTGTGGCGGTGTCCCACATACAAATTGGAGGAAGACTGGCAACAGATGTTAGCTCAGGGCCAATCTTCCTCACCAAACAAACAAACAAAAAACTACAAAAGCCTCTTAAAAATCAAGATAAAAAATGACTACCTTTCTGCTAGTTCACAGAAGAAAACCTTTACAAACACATTACTTCTTCTTCCCGCTAGGTTTTTAAAGCATTGTTTGAAAGGGAAAAAGTCTTGCCTCCCTCTCAGAGCCCTTGCTTTGTGCTTTCCCCTTGCCTACTTAGTCTGAGAGGTTTCTGCCAGTCACCAAGCTTCAGATCTTTAGTGGAATCCTTGATTCTTTCATTGCTTATACTTAGTCGGTAAGTTTGTTCTGTGGATTTATTTTTAAATGCTCTTTTCTGTTTCCTAACAGTTACCTCAGTGATAGCCCCTTACTATGTCCACCACAGTGATTGTCTTGAATGAGCTTTCTGCCTCCAAACTCTCCCAACATTATCCCTCTTATACATGACTGCCAGATCGTGCTTCCTGAAACACCTCTTCAGTGATGTCATTCTTACACTCAGAAGCTTTGGTACCTTCTTATCTTCTGCCTCATCAAATCTGAACTTCTTCACTCAGCTTTCAAAGACTTCCATTGTCTCAACTCTCTAGTTAATTTTTGTCTGTTCCTCTGAAATGGTCATTATTAGGCTCTCAGTTTAGTTTCTTGCTTCTCAACACAATCTTATCAATTTTCTTTCATCTCTCAGTCTGAACTATATCATTTCCCCTCTCAAACCTAAGGACCATGCCTAAATAAATAAATAAGCAAATACATAAATAGACACAGAGACAAACAAATAAAACACTATTTCATCGTCCCAATCCTACTCATTCTTCATGTCCTAATACCTTCACTAAACACATGAATCCTACAGACCCAATGCTCCTCTGAACAATACTGAACTTGATGAAGTTCCCTAAAATGTCATAATTTGTCTGGCTTATTGGGTCAAGTACATTGATTCTGTCTTCTAGGCTAGCTTCTAAACTTCTTGAGGGCAGGGAACTTCTATTCTTCTGTCTCTCCCAAGACCAGGCCAAATGCCACAGCCACAGCTGTTGCCTAAGGGATCCCTCTCAAGCGGTTTCTATAATCAATAATGGCAGCAAGGAAGAAGAATCTTCCAGGTAATAGAGTCTTTCTTCTCCATTCATTCTAATCTGTTTCCAGTTAATTCATCACACATTTGCCACCTTTGCTATTAGATGCAAGTAGTTGGTATTCTCTCTCAAAGGTAAAAAAGCTTAAAATCCTACTGGAAGAGGCTAAAGAGGGAGAAAAGTTCTTTGATGTATATGCTGGCTTTGTTAGCAATCTTTCTCCTTTTCTGTCTCACAACTGTTATTCATTGTAGAAACGCGTTACCCTCCACCATTTTCCTCTCGCTAGTCCCTTCTCGTGACTGCCTTCTGAATATATAAGTCAGATGCATTTAATTCTTTGAAGTCTAAGCACATTCTTGCTTGAAACAAAAGCTGTAGAGGATGAAATAAGAGTATACAATTATTGCAAAGTGGCAATAAAATCACCTCCCCACATTCCCTTGAGAACCATGGTCAGGGAAGATCTGGCTGAGGGCTGAGACAGACTGTCGACTTGACTTGTAATTTTATGAACTATGATCATGTGGACAAGAAAATATCTTCAAAGGGTCAATATCATTTCTGTAAATGGGAAGGAGACTGAGTGTGAAAAGACTGCTTTGAACTAGGCTTAAAAAGAAAAAAACTTGTGAGCAAATATCAATAGTACTTTCTCAATTTCTCTCTTTTTTTTCCTTTAAAAGGGCTTTTTTTTAAGTGAGGAAATTGCAGTTAAAAATTATTTTATAGCCCTTAAAATGAAAACATTTGCCTATTAAGCTCTAACGACCTACAATATTCTATCTGTAAAGCATCATTTGGCCCCCTGCTGTTTCATTTAACTTTAGCTGAACCTTTTTTTATTGCTTCCTAATCTACCCTAATTTGCCTAAACCCCTTATTTGCCATTTCTCAAACTGTTTGTTTACATCTCACTGGAAATGTGTAACAATAACACAGGGCTTTAAGGACCAGAAATAATGATAGATTTAGACACATAATTTTACTTCACTGCATAAAAGATTCAAATTAACACACATTCACTCAGAGCCCACTAGGTGACAAGGGCCATGTTTGGCTAGGAGATACTAAGACGAAAACAACTGGTGCCTTCCAGGAGTCTGAATCTGGAGGAGGAGACAAAATAGAAACAACCACCAGCACTCGGGAAGTGATATGCCGGTAGTAGGAGCCAAGCGTTCTTGACACAAAAGAACAGAGAACAATTAACTCTGTGGGAAAAAAAGATACCTAACGCAATAGTATCTTAGTCTATATGACATCATTTAAAAATTTTTTCTGGGGCTGGCCCTGTGGCATAGTGGTTAACTTCGAGTGCTCTGCTTTGCAGGCTGGGGTTCGAGGGTCCAGATCCCGGGTGCAGATCTACACACTGCTCATCAAGCCATGCTGTGGTGGCGTCCCACATACAAAAGAGAGGAAGATTGGCATGGATATTAGCTCAGGGACAATCTTTCTCAAGGAAAAAGAGGAAGATAGGCAAGAGATGTTAGCCCAGGGCCCATATTCCTCACCAAAAAAAAATTTTTTTCTGTTTTGGGAGAAATATATTACAGACAAATGATAAGACAAGGACAACGATCAGCTTTTAAAATCTTCCATTCAACCTATGTAAATAGCAGAATATGATAAAGATACCTCAAGCGATGCTGAATTGAGAATCAGAAGCTTGGATTGCACTATGAAATAGTTATACAATCCTGAGCAAGTCGTGAAACTGCTGAGGGACTCTATTTCCTCAGCTCGAAAGTGGGGAGCTGGACCTAAATGAGGTTTAAGGATCCTTTTGGCTCCCCTATCATCTGAACATCTGCATTTATTTTTGTCAACTAGTAAACTTGTTACAAAGCTGAGGACAAGACCGCATAAGATCGGACAATAATTCACCTTTACCTCAAATGTGTTATTTGTGCCTTTATATTTACAACCCTCTCTTTTCACATTCCCTGTCACATTATTAGTCCTTTGGTCCTTTTTATTTGCATAACCTTTGGTCCTTTTTAAAGTATATTCACATTCGTTATCTCAAGTGCTCTAACTCCACATGTGGACCATACTCCAGACTCTTCCCTCGCTCTGTTGCTAAGACATACATCTTACAACTTTCTCAATCACTCTCATTACATATTGCTCTATTATGCTTGACTCCATGCTTTTCCTCTCTCCTTTCTTCTACGAGGAACCAGATATATCATTTTCCAGCTCTTCTCTCCCCTCTTTCTCAGCTACCCATTTTTCGAAATCACTGAAGTGGATTTGTTGTGACTGAGTGCTTGAAGCCCCAAGGAGCAGAAGCACAAAGGTGACTCTGTGTACTACTTCTGTCAAGTTGATTTAGGAAAACTGTGGTTTCCTAAGATGGTTTCTTCAAAATTACGACGTCCCTGGAAGCTCTTAAGTTAGCAGCTGGTACTGTGGAAAAGCTGGTCCATGCAGCCAGGATGCTCTAGAAGCACCCATCCTACCGAGTGAGTGCATGGTCAGATTAGTGGAGGGGAGTTTCAGGAAGGACAATAAACACAGCAGTGTCAGAGACAGTGGCTCCATCTTTAGAAATACAATTTTTTTTTTTTGTGAGGAAGATCAGCTCTGAGCTAACATCCATGACAATCCTCCTCTTTTTGCTGAGGAAGACTGGCCCTGGCCAACAACTGTGCCCATCTTCCTCCACTTTATATGGGACGCCGCCACAGCATGGCCTGACAAGTGGTGCGTTGGTGCGCGCCAGGATCCGAACCAGGCTGCCAGCAGCAGAGTGCGCGCACTTAACCGCTATGCCACGGGGCCGGCGCCAGAAATACAATTTTTTAAATATAACTTAAACTATATGCTACTAGTTTTCTTTCAGGGTTCTTAAAGAACAGCATTTCTTGTTGAGGAATATTAACAACCTAGTGGAAGCTATGGACCTCCTTCCTATAAAAATGCACATATGGATAATTTCACAGGCAACAACAAGGGGTCATGGAATTCCCAGGCCCACGGATCCCAGGTTAATAAGCTGTGCACAGATAACGTAGATAAACTCTTTTGTGGGTGTTACATAACTCTAAGAAAAGTAATCTACATTCCCTCTTATCGCATTAATGTAAAACTTTTTCATTTGCCAGAAAACCAAGGATTAAGTCTTCTAATTGCGATAGTAACAACTTTTTAGTTTCTTTTTTATTTTTAATAATTATTAAAGACAATGTTATAGAATAATGCGAGTCAAGAGCAACTGTAAGTTCTCGATCAAAATTTTCTAAAAGAATACTAATTCAAATAGTAATACTAGGATACTAATTCAAATTCAACCCCAAATGAGCTGAATTCCATCTGTAGCACCCTGAGCATTCAATGGTCACTGACTTAATGCTACTTACTTCCCAATGACTTTGTCATTTACTCTGTGTGAGAAAAAGAAATAGGTTAATACCAAACCACATAGACATGTATACATGAAGACTAATTAGCTGATCATTAAGGTAAAAACAGAACAAAACTCCTCTTCAAAAGAAAAATTGATTGCATTTTTGGACAATATAAAGTCCAAAAGGAATTAACTGATTTTTTAAACTGAAATAATCAAATGTTTTAGAATCGTATACTTGTATATTGGCAAGAAACGTTACTCCTGTAGCCCAGAAGTGCCAAAGGACCTCTCCAAACACTTAAATAAATCCTTATGTAGAATATAGTTTACTAAATATAGAATAAATAACAATAACTAACAAACGTCACCTAGAGCATGTAGATTACCAGGAGCCCGTCCAAGCTTTCTGTATTACGGCTAATATTATGCATAATTTTGAGAATTTGAGTTCTAGACAAATAATATTTTCAAGAAGGCATTAAAATGACAATATGCAAAGCAGCTTCATAAAATGTAATATGCATTCTACAAAAAGTGGGAAAAATTTTTATTTGAAAACCGAACTTATGAAGATGGAAAGATTAAAGAATTCAACTTGGTTTTTTAAATAAATTTGATTTCCAGACATCCTTTTTAATTCTCCAATTCAACCACAAATTTTATCACTGAAATACCTAAGAGAAGTATGGAAACACTGAAAGATGTTCATATTTTTGGCTTACAGACTTTTGTAATGTTCTTTTTTTTCCTCTAATAAACTTGTAAATATTCTCAATCAAAACAAAGAATTTTGTCATGAGACTTTATTGAGGAAAAAAAGTGCTTTAGAAAAGTCTGGTAAAATCAAGAAATAGAATAGATTGAAAACTTATGGTATTCATTTCAAATCATCTTGAGATGGCTAAGAGCAAAGCAGCATTCTTTTTCTCCCCCTCAATGAATCCAGAAGTCAAGACTTCTCTTACAAAACACAAAATCACATAAAATACTTATCAAGAAACTTATTTTTAGAATTTTTACTTTTTTCTGTACATGATACTGATGGTATTAAAGATCCTGAGAGAGGACATAGGGCAGTCTAAAAATTGAAATTTTAAACATCGTGACAGTACCTAATCCTGACCCCACAGCCACTGCCTTTGCCTTAAACATTTGATGATATTTACCATTTACAAATATGTCAATACAGCTTAGTCGGTTCTTGGGGAAATTAATCAGATTGAATGCCATCAAATAATTTAAAAAAAAACATACTTTGCCTGCATTTGTAAATTATACAATATGTTACAGAGAAAAACACATTAGTTCAAACATTGTGTACCAATAATTCATTCATTACTCTACAACCATACAAAACCTCAACACACAACTCTCCTTTCTTTGACTCATTCAAGTTAAAAGAGGGAGATAACGCTTAAAATATTATAGATTTTTGAAGGTACACATGAAATAAATATTTATGACTATTTTACCTAATATGAGTAAGAAGCAAAAATACCAATATTTTTTTCCTCCAAAGTATATTGTTTCTTAAATTTGACTTAGCATCACTAAATGCTACTTACTGTATAAAGAATTCAAAACATAAGTTTATCAAACATTCTTAGACTGAAATCCAACAAAGAAAAATAACGCTTGTTCTTTATTAGATGATATGAACTGAACCCTGAGTCCCCACTAAGGTTCACAGTGCACAACTAACTAATTACAAGCCTAAAAGTTTCATGAGTTTCACCCCAGGTATCACAAGCTGAAATTCCAGGCCTCTGTGTCATTCCCTGAAACATCTGCAACAAAATCGAACATTCTTGATAAATGAGATAAGCCAAAGCATTTACTTAATTAGATTTTTAAAGTATATTTATTAACTCATACAGCAAATAAATTGAAAAGTTTTATAGCAAAGAGCAACATGCAAACATGCCAGGGAACTTAATTTTTACTTTCGAAGATGCCCTCGATATGGTTTACTTAACGCAATTTTAAACATGATTCTGTTAATATTTGACTCAATTAAACATAAGCTCAGGCTAAAAATGATTAACTTATAAAATTAAGCCTTTTCGTTTCTTTCACGTAATTGAGATATGTGTGTTCCTAACATTAACTGTTTTTCTCTCTCTGTTCTTATATTCTACAAAGATTCCAAAATACAGTATACAACTGCATATCTCTGTGTACATATACACAACCTAACTCCAAGAAGTATTGGATTCTAGGTTTATCTGAGGTAATCTGTTTTGGTTTCTTTCCTGCCAAACCACTTCTGATGTTTCCAACAGCACAATGACAGCATACACCTTCTTGTTATTATTTATGTTCCGAAGGCCAAACCAAATGTCTGGGTGGGTCTCCAAAGATATAAAATCGGTAGGTTTTTTTCCATCCACAGGACCCAATTACATTTAAATAAACCAACCCCTAGTGAAGGATTGGCTCCAACAGAAAATACCACACAACCACAGACACTGAAATTAAATCACAGTCGTAAGTTTAGAAGCCACCAACATATTGTTAAAAATAGTCTTTAGGACATCTTTGTGTATGCATGCACAGGCAAACAATGTACATTAGTAATGAAAAAAAAATTGCTACATTTCTTTCAAGGAGGTGTCTCCTTCCTAAAATTTCCTAATCTATAAAAGTTTTCTGTCTCGGGCTAAACAAGTCAAAATACGAGCGGCTGCTCTAAGGACTCCTCACAGAGGCAGAAAAACTGTCATGTGCTGCCCGGGCTTTAAATGGATGAGTCCTTTTGGCTGATCTTGGAGTGGCAGAGACTTGACAAATGTGGGAAAGTCCTCAGCTGTGAGATGGGGGCTGAGGTTGTGGGCTCTTGGTCAATTGAAAGGTTGCATTAAATGTAAATTATAGGGCTGTTCCTTAGATATATACTCCTTTCGACCAGGTGAAAGGCAAGCAGAGTTTCACACTCATTTAGAGATGGCCTGGTGGTGGCTTCCCAGCTAGGGTAAGCCAGGCAGCCATGAGCAATTATAATTGCCATCTCCGAAGGATAGAAAGGAAGGAAGGAAACATTTTTATATAAAACCATATTAAATTTCCTTTTTAAAGTGCCTCTATGTATTTCTCTTTGCAATTTATATGAAAAAGTATTAGTTTTAAAACTACAGCAGAACTGGCAGTAAATAGCCCAGGAACAATTGTTCTTTTATTAAATATTTATTGAAATAAATTCCTGTGCTTTCTCATTTTTCTTCTTCTGGTTCCAATATTTATTTACAGCTGATTATTAACATCTGCCAGTATAACGGTTTCATCCACACAGAAGCCGAAGGGTAAAAAAGTCACACACACCCTTCTAACGTGACCTGTAGTTAGACAGAAAACAGTTTTCCCAGTCACCGCTTGGCTTCCTGTCTGTGACCTCTGAAAAGCATTGGAGGCCAGGGTTAATGGCCTTTCCAATCTCTGTGATAAGAATTCATTTTGTTCTATTACCAGCAGTTATCTGAGGAGCCTGCTGCATCACTTCAGCAGGGTTCAATCAATGAGGGGACCTAATGAAGTAACCAGCTGTAGCTCTATTTCCCCGGCCTGCTCTATCAGACAAATAAGAGCTATCAGTCACATCTTAAGGCTGATCCCAGACACAGCATCTTCACATGCTGAACTCGTATGCATATGAACTAATGATACCCTACCATTTCCTTGAAACCTTCTCTTTTGATATATCTTCCCTAACACCGAAAATGGAATGGAATGAGTCCAGAGATGTTGTATTAAGAGGACAATAATGCAAGATTAAAGAAGAGAAGATTTGCATAACAGTTGAAAGAGTTTATACTGACAGCAAGAAGTTCAAGTTATACAGCATCACGACTCAGGCTCTCAGCTCAGCTCCCCTCAAATATTTACACTTTAGGTTGGCATTTTTTAATCTTCAAAAAAGGGAGCGGATGAAAAATTATTTTCAATTTTATCATTTTTATTGATATTATAAGTTTAATGGTAGCACTTGCATTTTGACTAAGCCTTCAGAACAGAAATACAATTACACTATATTTTTACTTTTTGGTCCAATATCAGTCAATGTAACACCATATGTTAACTTTGGGACATTTTATGTTAGCTGATATCACTAAACCCACACAAAAAACTGTAAGTTACTGTAAAACTCTAAAATTAATAATTTAAAAATTAAAATGTATAAATCATCTTCTTATCTAATTCAGAAGAACATTTGTTAATAAATGCTGTTTTCACACATGTAGATTTCAGAAGGGAAAAATCAAAGCCTTGTACCTTCAATTACTGCCCGAATAAATGTATTGACTGGCATTAGGAGTCCTGCTCAAAATGAATCCCTTTGTGGAAAGGGTGTTGATGATGGTTCTCCAATTTTTAGACTATTTCTCAGGCAAATGCTGAATGGTTCATAAGAAGCCATGAATAGAACATTCATATTTGCTGATACAGTTTCCGTATCTGAAAACTACAATATCTTAGCTTACTTTATCAGGTTAATCAAGATAAATTTCATGTAACACAATTTGTATTCTTTTAACTTGGCTGCTCCCTTTGTCAATTTGAAAGGAAAGAAATCATAGCGATTTGCCGTTATGCTAAAGAGATGACTTCTAACGGAAGCCACACAAATTAAATATCCTTGTAGCCGTGTACTTGATAAATATAGTCACACAGGCAAAAATATTTTATTTCATTAGAATTTTTATTCAAGCAATACTACTAATGTATTATGACTAAAAGTACCAAAGGCTCTATAGCTGCAAATGTCTTTAAATTTTTATGGGTGTATCACACTGTTTTCTTTTTCAAATTGCAATCACAGAGATGTCTGAGTGATATGGTTCCTGTAACTATGAAGTCAGATGATCTTTTCATTTCAAACCTTTGGAGATATAAATGAAAGATTAAGGTGCGGTCGATAAGAGGCTAAATGTAATGGGAAAAACAACTGTGGTATTTAAGGAAAACAAGGTGTGTGTGTGTGTCTGTGTGGTGTGTAAGTGATTGCTGGACTTGTAACTATCTACATACGTGTGAAAAGGACTGAAATATCTTTGCTGCATATGTAAACAGATAAGAATATGCCTAGCAGGCATTTTGGGAACATCTGTCAATTTTTTATAGAACATACTGATTGTGGGCTATTGATTGCATTTAAACAAAGTTGTTGCAAAAAAAAAATCAGCTAACAATTCGTGTAGAAAGGGCCAATCAATATTTAAATGACTCACTTTATTGATTTAAAATTAACTTTCAATTAAGAGATCCATAGGACTCTTAACTGCGACACTTATCCATTCAAGAGAAAATAAAGGTGCATTTATCGATACACTTAAACAGCAGTGGCTGGTTTCCTATCGATTCAGTCATTTGCGCTGGGATTCGTTAGCGTCATCAGCCTTTAACTCGCTTACTAGGTCTTTGCAGGGTATAACACTGCAAGATGTAGGAATGCGCAAAACAACACAAAGAAAGGATAGAAATTTAAACAGAACTAAAAGATATAGGAAAAGGTAAGTCAACCTTACACTTTCATTTTTTATTTTTTTCTTTTAGTATTATGTAGGGAAGACTGTTTAGATTATTTGGGTGATTATCAGACAGAGAGGCCTTTTAAGGGGCTATTTTTCAAAGCAAGTGGTTTGGATATGGTACACTTTGTGTTGTGAAATTGTGTAAATGAAGTCTGAACAATTGACTAGTAAAAGCTTTATTGGCGTCTACTGACTAACAAGATCACTAACTTGCATATACTAGTTATATTATAATCAATGGCAGCTAAAACAACAGTTCATAGAATTTTTTAAAGACAATAACTGTATTTCCCATTGGAAATACTGTATATGTGTTTAAGGATATATTTATTCAACAGTATTGCAAGGAAATCACACCAAGCTATGCTGTATTATTTTGATAATTTGCCAGTTATTACATTGTATAATTTTTTATCAGGGTTTTCATGAAAATAAAACTGATATAGAAAATTAAACTATAGGATAAAATAGATACATAAAAAATGCATAGATCAGAAAATTTATCCATGTATTTTAAAACCATAACTATCCACCTATTTTTATATCTTTATTGCCACTGAATGGGAACTCTGGATATAGAGGAGGGCATTGATTGTAAACCCTTTACTACAACTTCTAATAGTATGTCAGAAAAACAAAATTGAATGATCTCCACAGGGAATGGCATCTTAACAGAGCTCAGCCTCCAACAACCTTGATTGTAATACGTGTGGCAGTGTTACTCTTTTTCAGGAATTCAAAATGATAGGTGTTCTTTTTGGTTTAAAGATGATAACGCTCCTACACGACACTGCATTTCCTACAGCATACTGATCTCTTTCTCATATTCTTCACTGTGCAGAGCTATGCGTACCAGAAAGAAGCCATCCCAAACAGAACCCCCCCACTCATTTCCTGACCTATAATTCCCGGTAAGAGAGACAGGACAGTCAGTCTAATACCACTTGTACAGAATCTATTTGTAATTACCTTTACATTTACAGTTCATCTTCATTCTCTCGTAATACCCACTATGGATACAAAAAGATGTTTTCAGTAATTGCAAAGATTAGCCTTTAGTTTTTTCTCTGTGCACCATGTCTACAGTGGTTATGCTACACCACTTACATCTTTAGATCTGCTCTGAACTTGTAAGAAACATTTGGAACGGATGGAAGTGAAAAATCAGAGATCCAGATGCTCAGATACAAGAAACCCCTCCTCAAATAGTTTAATCATGTAATATGGGTATAACACAATTGGTAATACATTATGGCGATTACACTTATTAAAAAGTGCATGATGTCATTATTCCAACTAGAAATCAGATGATGATACTAATTAAGTGATAGCAGGTGGCACCCGATGCCTGTCAAGGTCCTCTCTGATCTGCAGAGAGAGATGTGTGGTTCCCTGTCTAAACACCCAGGAGTAGTAACAATTGGCTTAAGCACTATTCAGTCACAAGGTGCCCCGAATAGGGGATTCACTTTGATTTAACACTTCCTTATCACATCAAAGAGGTGAAAAAGGCATCTTTATGGATTGGCTTGCAAGGGGAAAAAAAAGGTTGTCTTTTTACCCGAGTAAGTAAACTGTCTTCAAGAACTCTGGGGGTACTTGGAAACTACCATAAACATATTTTAGGATTCAAGCCATGTAACAAAATATATCTTGTCCATGTAAGAAAAATAATTAAAAGTTGAGTTCTTTCAATCTTTTGACAGCTACAAACTGCCAATTATACTATTAGAAAACAAATCCAGAACTAACTAAAATACCTGTTTGATGGACCTAACTAAAATATCTGCTCTGTCCTATAAAATAAATTTTCATCACCTCAGCCAGTTTTACATCTCCTAAAAAATTGTTTGTGACGATTTTTTTTGTCATTTATCCTATTTTATCTATAACCAAAACTCATTTAGTATATCATTCTCACAGCAGGCTTTGGGGAATGTTGACTACTTCTGTAAGAATAACACTGAGTCTACACCTATAGTTGACTGGTCAGATCTCAGAATGTCACAGGGACCATCTCATCTTTTCCCTGTATTCACTCATTATCATCTTAATGACACCAGACATTCAATGGTTTGGAGCTAGGAATCTTGTCTTGTGGATGATCACACTACATGTTATTTGAGTGTATGTTGTAATTTAGCAGTGATAGAAAAGTCAATCAGCTTGAAGACAATGAGCCATGCTGAGTGAGTCATGAGAAAGTGCAGACAACATATGCCTAAAAGGCAAAAGAAGTGGTTCCTATAGAGGATGGAAAATGACTGTTATCTAATTTCTGAAATTCTCTTATCCAGCTTGATCTGCCTCTGTAGTGCTTGTTTCAGGATCATTATTGTATTTTTTACAATAGATCAAAGCCATGGTTGATAAGACTTGATTCTAGATAAATTTGTTACATTTTCAGATATCTTACAATATATGAAATCTCACAGCATGGTTAGTTTATTTAAACCTTTTCTTTCCCCCCTAAAGGCTTACTTACACCATAATTTCAGAAAGGTTTCATATCACTTTACCTAAATCATGGATAAGATGGACACAAATAATTACAGGAATTAGTGCTACAGGGTGTAAAATTGTTCTTCTTGTAGAAGAGGTGCATTCATTTCATTCTGGAATTCCCTGCTGAGAAATGATGTGTGCAAACTATCTGAGGACAACTGTAATCCTCTGATGTTTAAAAAAAAAAGAGTAAAGTTGCATGTAATCTTTGACTGGAAAAAAAAAGTCTAAGTGTTGTTCATACCAAGGACAAATGCCAACCACTCTCTGCTGAGCTCAAATGATTATTCTCATTCTATGATTATTCTCATTCTATAGAGAAAGAGCCAGAAATTTATGAAAATCGGGGTTTTTTTCCCACCTTAATGGAAGTAAATGCAATAGACTTACAGTTCATATCAAAAACACAGAATGGCTATATATCTTCAGCGAATACTGAATTGGATAGTCTTTTGTGATCTGATTTCTTTTAGACTTTTTTTCCTTTATCCTTTACCAGCATCCTCATTTGCAATATTATAACTAAAGCGACTGTCCCTTAATATAGTCAGTAACTATCTTTTGTAAAATATGGGCAACAAATTTGGTGATGTGCCACATGCCATTGGATTAACTGTGCAAAATGGAATAACAGTAAGTCACACCACATACGAGGTCACACGAGGGATTTTTAACTTGTTGCTCAACCACAGAAAATCAGGCGGCGTTGGTCGTGAGGCCTGCTTTCTTACCCTCACATGCCTCTGAGTCGTTCAGCCTTAGTAGAACAGAAATCCTCAATCTTCTCTTTTTAATATTGAAGAGGTAAACCTCTCACCTGCATGTGGAGACTGCCTTTTCATCAACGCTCAGGAGATTCCAGCAACAAAATCAATGTATGCATATTCAGAGCAGTTTTCAGGGTTTTGTAAGACAAATCTCTCAAATGGGGGCTACTTGAATGCTATCGAACTGGCCTTCGATCTGACCGAGGGAGCGAACAACACAGCAACAGTTCACTTTCCAGGGCTCACGCGACAGGAGGGGGAACCGTTCTCCACAAACGCAGCTGTGGAATTTCTCCCTGACCTCTCACCTCACCTAATCCGACTTTAAACCTTGCAGTGGACTGGTTAAATAAATAAATATTTAAAGGTAACCTCAAATCAACAAACACAATTAATGAATTTCTCTTTTCCATGTTAATAAACTACTCTCAGAGAAGTTTCCAGGCCGATGGAGTATTTTTGCAGGGCCAGGGCAAATTCTGAAAACTCAGATTTCCTTTTTAAAGGCATATGTTCGAAAAGCCAGTGAAAACGCTAATTTTTTTTCTTTTCTTCAGGATGTGGATTTGTCTGTTGAGTCAAGAAGGGTAGTTTGTTTTAAAGGGAAGTATTTCTTTTCTGGTGTTTATGTTACTCACTGAAAGCTATGATTTCTTAATAGTTTAGGCCTCCTATCTTTAAAAATATTCAACAAATATTTAGCTTTCAAATTCCCCTCTTATTAGAAATCCTAAAGTTACTAAATATGCATTGTCACATACAGTTCTTAAATTTTAAATTAAAATGATTCATACTTAAAAATTAAATTTGGGGCATTGTGTTGCCCTCAGCTCTAGGGTGAAAAAGATTGCTTTACCCATGTTGCTTCCATTAGTTTCATAACTTCGCAAATTACCTGATGTTAAATCAATCAGGACTTTACACGGCTACAGCCTTCCGTTGGTGAAATATCTTACTGTGGCATGAATCAGGCATTTGAATATTTTTCTACTATTTTGGAAACATCAAAGGGAAACCATCTCAGATTCCTTGTTTCCTTTTGAGATGAGTATTTTTTCAGACATTTACAAGACTACTGGGTTTAATGCAAAAACTCTAAATCTGAGTTATGATCAAATGTTACAACAGAAGTATTTGTAAATCTGGTGTAAATCAATTTTGTGTAGTTATGTGACTATAAAACATACAATTGTTATTTATTTCTTAATGCAAATGACATACTATCTTTTCATTGGTATGTTGTCAAAATGAGTTTTGAAAACATAGTGAAAGATAATGGAGCAAAGCTATTTCTAATGATTTGGTGTGCATACTTATAGGATTCTTGTTTACTTTTCCTCTTTACATTGACTTCAGGTTCTGAAATTGTAGCAAATATTAAATCAAATATTTCCCAAACTAAAAAGGATAAAAACGAGTGCAATCAGCAGAGTTCTTTTATACTTTTTTAGAAGTAATCCAGCTGAGGACAGAGATATAGACTGAACATTTTGATGACATTAACTACTCTGTTATCCTCTACTACTCTTAGGAAGTCACCTCTGACCATGATTCACACTCTACCCATAAAAAAGGCCTATTTGGGACCCATTTAAGAATAATTAGAATAAATAACTATTTTCAAAGAAGTATAGTTACCTCAATCATACAGCTGCATTTTATAAGGATAAATATTAAAGTCCTGGCTATTTTACCTAAAAAAAATTTTTAACAGAAGTTTTTAAACATGAAATGAACTTCTGACTACACCACCTGACTCTCCCCACTCCACTGTGCTCACACACACACACACATACACTCACACACACACACAATATTGATTCACATTCTTCCAAAAGAAAAGTCTGAATTTTTGTTTCAGTACTAGACAGAGGAATTTCCCTTACTCATAAATATTTTAAAGTAAATTTGTGCCTTTCTGGTTAAATGGGAATTGCTTACTGTTGGTCAACAGCTCAAGTGTGCTGACAGGAATTGGTGAAAAATGTGCCATTGTAGAAAATATCACACTTTTTGGTCTTAGAGCCACTAAAGGATACAAAAGCCGAGTTCTCTGGCCTTGCCCTGGGGTCCAGGAACTCAAATCTAAATAAGAACCAATGGATATAAAGAATTTCTCATTATCTTCTCTTACCTAATAAAGGCATTTACATTCCAATGTGAATGAATATAGGGAAAGGTTTGTGGGGAATGTTATTCCGTTCTTATATTTCTTTTGAAAAACATACTCTCAAAAAATAAATAACTATTTGAGAGTAACTGTCCCTATGGTATAAAAATAATTCTGAAGCCTAAAGCTGATAATCTTGAATTCAACATACTGCGAAAGCCCTCTGTGTATACACGATGATGCACTCTGTAACCATTCGGTTTAATTCCAAAGTTTGTCAAGTCATATTTTCTAAGTCAAAGACACATTTTGTACCATGTCATATAGAGAATGCCCCAGTTAAACCCTATTTCTTTAATGGCAGAACTTCAAATGTCATCTTGAGTTTCACAAAACCCTCTTTCTTTTCAGAAGTAATTAGCTAAGGCAGAGTTCGTATGGCAATTAAAAACCACTTGCTTGCAGAAGCTTGTAGGCATTATGTAATTTTTTTAATGCTACAAGTACATATGTGTATTCTTGCCTCTAGCTTAAATACAGTGAATGTTGTAGTTGGTTGCACAGGAATTGTCTCAAGAACATTAAAGCAAGCCAAACACGATTGTCTTCCAACTAAAATTGCTCTCTTTATACCGTGTATTGAAACTTGATAACTGTTGGTTATAAAATTCCTTTGATTTTCTGTAGGTAATAAAATACTTTGGCAATTACTATTGACAGTTCTGGATAATCTTGAAGGCTGCCTTGCCTGAAGAAGATGAGTGTTACAAATCACTCCACTGAAAGAGGGAAGAACAGCAGCAGGCAGCAGACAGGTTTCAATTTCACAATGCTGATTATCTCACGCGCGATTCTATGCATGCCTAAATCTGAGAACCCTTCAAGCGCTATATGGACTTCTCCTTTTAAAATGCCTATTACACTTTCATACTTTTTCCTGCTTCCTGAAGAGTGCCATTTCGCCAAGCTTAAATAGCAGAAAATTGCACTGCTTTTCCTCTGCCCATCTCCTCAATCTCTATTAACCTGCACAAGAACAAAGGAGTATGATGGGCCGGCTCTAGGTTGAGAAATAGGTTTGAAGTTGCTTTTCATTTACTGCCACGCATATTTTTTGATTCATCAATTCATCTGCAACCATAACCTTCTTTTAATGCCTCAGCAAATTACTAAAAAATGCAAGATTTTTTCCAAAATATCGAAACATGTTGGTCCTGGTTCAGTCCATGGGAGTACTCTCACACGCATGCTCCCACAGGCCTGTATGTTTTATTATTTACAGCGACACCAAATGAAAGTCCACGGTTATCAGGATGCGACCTGATTTAAATAAAAGTGATAAAAATGAAGCTGGCCCAAATGGAATTCTTTCTATTTCGGTTGGAAGAGAACAATAGGCTAGGAGCAGAAAGGAAAATGGTTGAAGCACCTGGTTCTAATGCTTGCAACAGGCCTTTATTAGATGTCATAAACTGAATGATGCATTCCTCTATGGACGACTTATAGCCCACAAATGTGGAGGTAAAATGGAGGACAAAGAGTTCTTTTCAAACAATAAGGTTAAACAGTCCTTTTAAATCAAACAATATTTATTAAATGCAGAAATCTTAATAACCTGACGGAGATCTGTTCATTCTTCTAATTTTATACATTCCCGCCTCTTTCTTAAGGCTGAACCTTTTTGTTGGATTTGAACAATAACCTACATCTTGCATCAGCATTATTTAAAGTCAGTTCTACATGACACAGGCACTGTGAGAGAAAGGAGACATCTTTTTATTTTTATTTTCTTCCAGAAAAGTTAGAAGGCTCAATGTCCATTCTGCGTAGTCAATGAAGTTAGAAAATAACGTATGCTACAGAACAACAACAAAAAGGTAATTTCGGCCATCGGAAACTGTTTTAAAATAAGGTCTGTTTTGCATTTAAAAAGATAAAAGAATGTTTTCTAAAATGACAA
>NC_141930.1:10766835-10784335 GCF_057802395.1 Ceratotherium simum simum
TAGTCCAGTGATAATACCTGGCTTGCAGATTGTAATGATCAGATTCTGTTTTTATTTCAAACAGGAGCAATTCCAAATACCAGAGTTTTTAATTTACATACATTAGTGAGGTTCAAATGTGGCAATAGCTACAAGCAAATTCACTTGCAAACTGAATGCTTGCCTTGCATAATGGGTTCCCTTTAGCAATTACTCACCAGTGAAGTACCCAGATAAAAATGAAAACAAAGAGAAAAAAGGAAAATCATGATACATACACCATAGTGTGGACTGGGATAATTACTGAACCACAGTGAAGGTCACGTTTATATCTGTTTTAGTAATGATTCCTGTATCCTTCCTCTGCATTGAATTCCTAATGCAGTCTCCTCTCTGTTCTATGGTACCATACTCTCTTTTCTCTGTAAATTTTTAAAGTTAAATACTAGCTTCCTATTATACAAAAATGGCAACCCTATTATTAATAGAAATGATTACTGATAACATTTTAAATGACTAAAATATGGAAACATCTGCTAAATATGTTAATCACATACATACAACACAGACACACACAGACACACACACACACACACTCCACAAATATACCAGGCCAAACATTTAGTAAAACCAACAGGCTTATAATAAAATACCTCTTATAGTTACATCACTTTTACCCTGACCACAGTATTGAGTTTGAATTCCCAGCAGCACCATTACTAGACACTTTCTGCCACCTTTCTAAATCTGAAAAGCTTCCTACATTTAGTGAAGATTAGGTAATGCTACGTCCAATCAATAGCAGCTATCAATTCGATACCTTGTTCAGCAGAACAAGTTGATTAAAGTAAGTAAAAAGGCTGGCTAACTATTGTTTAAAACTAGATCTTTCTTAAAACTAATCTGTAGTTTTGAAAAAATGTACTACTCATAGACCAAAACAAACACTAAGATTATGACATATACAATGAGAGTTGCTCATCTTTATCCCATAATATTATTGAAAACACAGTCCTGAGGCTCCAGTGTAAAACAGGAGCTTTATGTTTATTCTGCATTTCCAGATTCTGGATTGTTTATGTCATGATCTTACGGTTACATAAATGGAGTCTCACTTTAGGTTTATCAGCGGTTTTCTAAAAATGCCTATTTATCAGAGAGATCAATAATATTCTAAAGAAATCATAACACTGTGTCTGGAAAAAGTCATTTCCAAATTCATGCAGGAGGCCCAACACAGTAAGTTTTCAATTTCCAGACCTGAGCGAATTGTGTAAAACCAACGATATTGCTCCTAGGACAAGCCACATTCAGAAGACACAGATGGACTGAATATACGACAGAAATAGTTGGCCTGGCTGATCTCTTGGTGCCTGCCTACAAGGCAGAGATGCTGTGGTGCTAGCAGTTTCTGGTTGCTGCCTCGTGAAACAGTTCTAGATATGGCCACATCATTAAATTAGAAGAGACTCAATCTTTTTTCCCAGTGTTATCAAGACACAGTCACCCATTGCCTATACCTGGGAAATATTAGCCTTTATTAGAAATCATTCAATGATCCAGTGCAGGGAATCGTAAGAAAAAGATGGGTAGGAAGAGAAACCAGAAAATGGGGGGGGGGGAACCTCTATATTTCTAATGCTTTACAGTGTGGTAAAGTACTTAGTCTGCCCTTTCTCTCCCTAGTTACGGAAACATTATCATAGGAGTGGCAATAACTCTTCTCCGAAAAGTTACAAATAAGAAATAGGACACTTGAAGTTTTCAGACCTACCCAGGGCTCTGGTTTTAAACTCTCCAGGGTAGTGTGGTTAGACGATTACAGTTGGTTCTAACTCTTCCAGGCAGCACTCAACCACTGAAGTATTATGGCATATTTGTTTAACCATGCTGTTGCTCATCTTGACCACCCCAAAGCCCAGCTGAAAGGATGGGAACCCTGGGAATCAAGAAGACAAGACAAGGCCTGGCATACATTCAAAAAAGCCCCAAGGACAGGTCTTGATCCCTACCAGCCAATATGTCTATAATAAAGGATCAAAAACACAGATTTTATTGTTACACTAGAGAGTTTTTTTAGAAAGTGAACTTCCTTGAAGTTATACGATAGAGAAAAAAATCCAATTCATAGTAAGTGTTAATATACATGTGTACACATATACATAGATCAGCTATGTCTCTCTATTGTAAAATGATGTAATTTATATAAATATAATATGTATGCAATATTCAGCTATGTCTTACCTAATCTAAAGTGATGTAATTTCTATACAACCTCTGTATTTTCAAAATCATTTTCATTATTTCCTGGCATAAGCTTTCCACTCAAGCCCACTTGATGGGCTTGCCTACATTAACTTAAACATTTAGGCTCCTAGATTTTGACAATTTCATAATCATCCCCAAATATCCTCTATATAAATTAACATTTATCTCCTGCATCAAGTCTGCATGGAAAACACTCGAGGACCTTTCCTGTTCCACAACCAAATCCTCTGAATCCCTCCTTCTCTAAAGGTTTCAATACTTGTGATGAAACTTCCAGTTTTATCAGATTTCACAATGGTACTTAGACTAGCCCTTGGTGTGTATTCCACAAAAATTGAACAACAGCCTTGAAAACTAACAAAACAAGCAAAGGTTGAACAACTTGGGGGGGGCTTAGAAGGCAGTGACCAGTACTTATTTAAATACTTGAATTACTTTTGTTGTGAAAATCAAGAAGGCTTAAAATTGACAGTTCTTCTTTTCTGTGCTAGCTACTTTACTTTCTACATGGTCAAACAAAAGGAAGAGTTTATCTTCCAAACTGAGACTTTCACTGATTTTTATTTAATAATTTGTTCTTCTATTATCAGGTCTGACTACAGCGAATGATGAACTTGACAGCTGGGTTGCACCTTGTCTTCCATTTTCCCTCAGACCTGAAGAGACTGCTTATATGATCGTAGGGGAGAGAAGACTCCTTAGTCCTCGTCTCCTAGAAGGCTGACAGTTGGGCCAGAGACAACAGGATCGTGAAAAGGTCTGCTGAGACGGCTTCCACTGGGGGAACAGGCTTGATGTGTCCACTAAAAAGGAAGAATGACAGGCCAGCAGCTTTCTCCATCTTTTTCCATTTTAATAAGATTTGAAGAAGTTTGGCAGGATTTATTTTTTGGCTAGTTACATAATCACATGAAGTATATTTATAAAGCACTATCTTTAACTAGAACTACGAATCTACATTTAATTCTGAGTGGATGGTTTTATACTTAGGTTACACCAGAAATTTGGCTCTAAAAGAAAAAGGGGAAAAGGGGGGAAGTGTTAAGACTAATGAGAGGGAACAATCATGGTCTCCTGTGTAAAAGATTTTTCCAGTTTGGTTTATCATCTAGACTATATAGAGGAGTTTATTGTATTGATCTCATTGCTGTTCATGCGTTCTAAGGGCCAAACTTTGTAATTTAACAGGCAGATACACACAGTGCCACGCAGCAGGAGAAATCAGTGGCCATATATGAAGGAGAACTCTCCAAAGCACATTTTCTTGGATTCTGTATGTGAGAACCTCTTCTTATATGGAAAAGGTATGGGGACCTCTTCTGAGCCAGAATCTGACACAAAACCCACCTACACAGCAACAACAACAACAAACTGTATTTGCAGCTGAAAATTTGAAAATGCAAGTACTTATCTTTTATCACTGCAGAACATCCAAAGCTTCCGGCTACAGTGGTGCAAAAGTATTTCCAACTCAAAAAAATACTGAAATTAACACAAGAAGCACTGGAATTGGGGTCTTTCCATGAAAACCTCAGTTCCATGTAAACATTGATAGCTAAGCCTTAAATCCTTGACATGTTGTGTTTTTAATAGAAGTAACAGAGACATCACTCTAAAAGAGGAAGGAGTTCTGTTAAAATAAAAACATAAAATACTTAAAATGCTGGCTTGTGTTTACGACTCCAAAAAGAAGGCTCCAGTGGCCATCAGGTCAGGTTTTCTTATTCTAGAGGATCAATTTTAAGTGGAGTGCATTAACTGCTTCCACAGTGACTTTTAAAGAGCTTTCCTAATCAAAATAGTCTTAGGTACTCATAAGCATCACCCCTATTTTTTTCCCTATATATTGTTTTTACCTGTTGAGTGTGCAGTTGATTCTTCAATAGTGCTGATCTTACTTAATATTACCACCAAGATAATTGGGGAAAAAAAGGAGAGAAAGGAACAAAATGAAACTATAGGCCAACCTCTTTTTAGTAGTCTTTTTACATGGGGACTCTTAAACGAGTCCACCAAAAATGGCAAACATACGAAACTAAACTGTATTTTAGGGTTTCTGATCCTAGAAAAGGTGGGTAAAGAGAAATCATTTTTACAGTAGCCACCATGCCTCCAAAAGTTCCTCTGTTGTAATTACAGAAGGCCCAAAGTAAAACTACGGATGTTTCTTACAATGAGTCTATTTTTTGAAGATATGCATTTGCAGTACAGACTTCACTCTGTTCACAATTTGAAATCAAGCAGGGATTTTTAATATCAAAATACTTTATTTCACTTTTCTGGCAGTAAGAACACTCTTTAAAAGATATTTGATAAATCATCAAATACACAGGCATACACTGGAGGATTTAAAATAATTTTAAGTACATATATTTGAGAAAAATCTATATGCCCACCACCTTTCTTTTTTTTTTTTTTAAGGCAATCACTACTTCACCCCTAATAAAAGGCAGAGAAAACTCTAAAATGGTCCTTGGGAGGTAATCATAATTCCTTCTCATTCGATGCCTCATTCTATGCCTCACGTAGGTGAAAGCAATGGAATAAAGCCCATTGTTATTGTGTGGTTACAGTGTCCTGCGAGTCTGGACAAGTTATTAGGTCAGACGCTAACTTCCCAACTAGAAAAACAATGTGCTCTCCTTTGTGCTCTTTTCAGGAATGGCTGGAGTCAGGGCTAATTAAGGCTCCGCGGCAACGTGCTTCCAGGGGTCAGAGACTTCTCTCTGACACCTAAACAGCACTCAACTCGGAGGAGCTGCCCCTAACCTGAAATGATGTGATGCAGAGCTGGCCTTTCAGATTCACCGTCTATTTACAGGAAAATGACAGTTAATGGCAGGGGTGTCACAAAAGAGCAGACGGAGAAGCTAGAAGAAATGTCACTCTGGGCTAAGTTTACCCGCAATTAGTTACTCCACTTAAGAACCAGTCGACAATAGAGCCCAGGACACCTTGTTACACTTCTGTGCTCCTAAAATGTCGTGAAGAAATCTGCGTCAGGCACACGCAGGGACGAATAACTTCTGACAACAAGGAACTATTTGCTTAAGGATCTCTCTACGCTGGACCTTCTTTTCACTGAGGAATGGATCATCTTGTCCAGTGGTCTCTCAGAATGAATAACCATCAACTTTATTAGTGGTTGTATTAATAATAACGCAAATAATAAATTCAAATAAAGAGAACACTCTGTTAAATTTCTTACTGGGAATGAGCCATTGTGGTAATTAATCTTGGAGTCATTTTCTTTTGGCCCTGGAGGCACAGAACTTGTGAAACCAAAGCAATATTCAAAAGAGAAACCAAGATTTATCGTCAGTTAGTTTTAATAGACACCTGCACAGCTTACTAATTACTTCAAAACTGTGAAGTCTGTTGGCATTAATCCATTCCTTGCTTTCTTCTTATCCTCCCTCCCCTCAGTGACACACCTGCACGCCATCAACTGACATTGTATTTATCTCAGGATTTCTTGTTGCTGTTACATTATAGAATCACTGTTCCCGATGGAATGGCTGAGGTTGGCCCAGCTCTGGCCATATAACATTCAGTTTTAGAAGTATTTTAGCTGATTCTAAAAACTTCTTCCAGGGCAAATGAATATATAAGCTCGCCACCTTCATAACGAAGTCCCAAAATCTCTTAAAAAAATACAATTCAAATTTGAAAATTCTATCTGCAGATGTAAAGGTTTCAATGGTTCTATAGTTAAAAGGTAGACATTAAAATCATAGAGGTTAGAGATAATTTATGCCAGACCTTCATTTTACAGGTGAGGAAATAGAATCTCTGAGATGTTAGGTGATTTTCCCCAGTTAATAATGAGACTGAGATTAAAATCCTGTTTTCTATGTATTCATATAGTGGAATGATTTTTCTTCCTGACCCTGCCACCTTGTATTTCTTAAATAAGTTTAGTACTTTACACAAAGAATGAAATGTCCCAACATTGAAATATAGTAAGAATATCTGTAGACATAAAAATATGTCCTCAAATTTGCTATGAAGATACCCTGTTAATATTACTTATAAATATGTTATCAAGCCATATACAAATGTTCCCACTTATCTAAACAGTTTTCTACATTAGAACCCAAATCTTTTACTTTAGAACACAAGAATGACAGAGATTTTTCCCCTCAAATTTACTTAAACACATCGGATTAATGGTTATTTTTGAAACAGCTTATATTTGAGGCCACCACATAAGCTGTGAAGGTACAAAATAGACACCCCTAAGTGGCTGGATTCAGCCCTGTACAAAAAGTGAATGGAGAATTTGTAAAGTAAGAGTCTCATAACTCTTGAAATTCAAACAAATACCTGGCTGATCAAAAATATCCCAACAAATATCTTTAGGAAAAGACTTATTTTTGCTCCAAGAGAAGGTGGGGAATTTTTTGTGCAATTTTTAATCAAACATATTTTCAACCTGTTTCTCACTTGTCTTTGTTTTAGCAAATTGTAATAAAATATTGAGTAAAAGAACTAGTCAAAATTTTTGCTTTAAGAATTCTAGTATGAAAGAGTCAACCAAAAAAGAAGTGTAAGGCATAGGCCTCTCAGCCCCTTTAAAAATTCTTCTCTGGTTGAGTGATTGTTACTCAACCGAGGCAGACCCAAGTAATCCATCCTCTGGTGCACACACGAGGCTGGATGGAAATGCAAACTTTACTCCTGGGAACCTAAAAGGTAGCAAGCTTCTGTAACCGAATTATTCCAACTTGGGAATCATGCTGCTGAATTTAAAATGGGGCTGTCCTTTACATTACAAAAGAAATATCAACTGGCCAAGAAAAAGATAACTAATGATATTTGTTCAACAAGTTCCCAAAACTTCAAGCCGGAGATTTATTCCTTTTACAGAAGATCAAACTTGATTCACTAGTAGAGAATTAAATATTGTCAGTGCTTTAGTTTTAAAACTTAGTATCAAAGAAACCTCAAGCTAATATTTCCTTATATGGAAAATTTTGAAAAATGTAAGGTTTCCAATGAAGACCTTAACTTTTTTACTTTTAATATTTGAATACTTTGGTTTGTTAACCTTTCAATAATATCATTTTTTAATAACAGTTCATTATTTTGACACTTGATAACAATTAAGAATTCAGGAGTCATTTTGGATAAAAACTCTAGGTCCCTCACTTCCCAACTGTGTGACTTTGTCAGATTATTTAATATTTGTGCCTCTGTTTCCAAGGATGAAAGTCAGAGACAGTAGTAATTTTCCCCTTAATTTGTCTGTGATGAAGTAAAATGAGTTAATATATTTAAAGTATATCACAGTGCCTGACGCAGAGTGGCAATCCATAAACTATTATTATAAAAAGTCTTAGACAACTTTTATTATAAACTTTACTTTCTCAACCACTTAATTATATATATAATAATTTATAAAAATACATCTAGATATATAGAACAACTTTTCCAGGCTTCTCAATATGTAAATACAGATAAGCATCAACAGAACAACTCATATTTTGACATAAATTATATAGTACTAAGGAAGAGAATCTTTGAGAAGTTGTTGGCATGTCATATGAAATCTGAAACAAAGTCAAACAAATATTATACATTTTAAGTGAAATCCAAATGTTTATTTACATAGTAAACTCTAATGTCTTAGAAGATGCTGTTGTGCATTAGAATTTGAAAGATTATTTTTCTAAATGCATATGCACATATATTTACATATTTATATGACAGGCTGCAAAGACACTAATGGAACAGTCTATTATTTCTAAAATAATTTAACACTATTTTCAGTTCCATTAATAGCATAGAAATTAAACTTTTAAAACCCTACACAAACAAATCAAGATAATTCAGATCTTAAATCCACAAATTGAAATGGAGATTTGGTAATTATCTAACTAATTTGATTAATAGAGATGAATAAACTAAATGATTCTGACCCATGGATCTATGTTGGTCTTGAAATGCTTACTTTGACTGTATAAATCAATTTAAACTGGTTAAATGCTAAATGTACTGTCTTTACAGCACAAAGTGAAAATGAAATTCTGCAGTCATTTAGTTATCTTTATTAATGCAGGAAGCTAAAAACAATTGCCTACATGATATGCACATGTTTATTTCCTGACAAAATATTGTTTTTGCACAACACCGATATAGTCTAAGACTCACTCATTATCCTTGGTAATTTTGCTCTATGATTCCCCATTAGAGCACTTCATATAAATGTTTCTTTCAAATTGCTCTATTATGTCATAATCAAGAGACGGAATTTAGCCAAAACGTTTGTTTACCATCTTGCAGACAGTCAAAACAGTCTGTTGGTGCACTCTTTGATATTAATTCCTACTCATCCAGGAGTGGATTTCGGCCAAAACGTTTGATTGCTCTTTTGAGGACTTTTACAATCGTGTGTCAGTTTAGTCTAACACGAGCCAACAGCGATGCAATAGTGAAAGTCACTTAATATTGAGCCAGCTCCTTTCTTTGTCTACCCACATAATGATAAATAAATACTTTGGTCGTAAATTTTCCAGAATACAAAATAACACACTGGTATGAAATCAATGTTTTCATGAATTATTTTATTTGAGTGTCGGATTTATCCTCAAGTCAATGTTGAGAGTATGCTAAAATAATCAATCTGATCAGTTTAATCAAAAGATAAGCAGCAGAGTAATAATGACCAGGTTAATCCATTTACTTAGTATGGTCCAAACCCCAGAACCTCATGGCGAATATTTCATTTTTTTCTTTGTATACGAAGAACCAAAAACTTGGCTCTTAATAACAAAATGAGATTATTTAATTTGATATTACATATACCTCCTGATCAATGACTCTGGGCAGTACTGATTTGGGAGAAATTCAGTTTTCAACTACTCAGCTGTCATACGTCTCCACATACCCAAAAATGGCATTTTGGTGTCCAAGGTCTACCTGACCAGAACTAACACAGAAACCAGGAGTATTAATCCCGCCAGAATCCCTACTATAAATTGGACACCATGGAAGATATACTAGAAGCAAGACACATATTCAAAAATATTGGAATCTAGATTAAGATCCAAGAGGCAAGACTTGAACAGATAAATAAATAATCAAGAGTGAAATTCAGTATGTGAGTGAGTGCTAAGTTGTATGACACAGGAACTACTGGAGAAGATCACTGATGGGGGATATATATCAATACAGGTTACAATTACAAGGAAAGGTGCAATGAATGCCTGCCTATAAAGAGATACACAGGATTGTTAAGGAAAGAAGCAATGGTGCTTCTGGAAATATGAACAACACAAATGAACAATATGAGAAGAGTATGAGCATGCAGTTCATTTTGGAAAGGAAGCAAGGAAGAAATAAGGTTTCCTAACTAGGGAAGACCATGTTACTGCCCAACCTAACGTTTTCTCTTAATAATAAGATTTCAAACTGCTTAGACCTCCATGATCTCTCCAAGTTACTCGTGTAAACTTGGGCAAGTTATTTAGCCTGAAGGAACCCTCAGTGCCTCCATTTGTAAAATAAGGAATATAACGGTAATACTTGTTTACCATTACTGTGAGGAAGAATTTAATTTACATGTGTAAAGTACTTAAAATAGTGATTGGCATACAGCGATTGTGAGATTGTTTAGTAAAGTCTGCTATCATCAATATCCTCATCATTATTAGTAGTAATCATTAGTTATCTTTTCCTAAGCCTGGCTCATGCTTCAGTCATATTTTCCAGTCTTGGTTACTCATTTTTAACCCTTTGTCTCAGACAAACTGCGCTGCTGACTTCTCCAACACAGCCTGTGGGTTTCAAACTTGGAGGCTCTGCTTACCATGTCCTACTTCATCCGAAGCATCATTACCCAACCACTTCCTTCTTTTCCTGCTGAAATCCTGCCCATATTTCAAAGCTCTCTCGTCCTATATGTCTTTCATTTTATTTCAGATTTACGTATCAGCTACCTTGTCTGGTTCTCACAGCCCTGTTTTTACTCATCTTATAACACCTGATCACATTCATCACAGTTTCCCCTTAAACTATAAACTCCTTGAATACAAAGACATTTTTTTCTTTTCTTTTTCTTTTTTTCTTTTTTTTTTTTTTTTGGTGAGGAAGATCGGCCCTGAGCTAACATCTGCCAATCCTCCTCTTTTTTTGCTGAGGAAGACTGGCCCTGGGCTAACATCCATGCCCATCTTCCTCAACTTTATATGGGACACCACCACAGCATGGCTTGCCAAGTGGTGTGTCGGTGCGTGCCCGGAATCTGAACTGGCAAACCCTGGGCCGCTGCAGCAGAGGGCGAGCACTTAAGTGCTTGCACCACCGGGCCAGCCTCTACAAAGACATTTTTTGTTGGGGCCTCACCCAATAGTATGCCAATAAGAGGTCATGAAATTTTTGCTGAATCAAAAACAATATAAAACAGTTAAAATATGGGATATATCGTGTGTATTTATACACAGTGATTATGCTATTTACAAGAAAAGAGATTGTATATCCCTGAGTTAACAGATTTTGACTATCCACCTATAGCAAATAAATATGTTGGTCATTTGATCTTCCCAGAAAATGACAGCAATCATGCTAGGACTGATTGCTGCCAATAAATCTCATGCTTTGAGCTTTTCTTCATCATGGTGAACGAACAGCGCTGAACCTCCCACCCTCAAAAGTGTTGTGAACAATGGCGTACTCTTGCCAAGCGGTTTCTGATTTTCAAATTGCAGTAAGTGATCCCTGCTCAAAATTTCACCTACGGGAACTCAACTCTTCAGACTTTTTTTTGTTTTTTACTTTTGGTAACAATGATATAATTATTACTTGTTGCATTAAAATTTAGCTGGGGAATGATAGAATATTATTTTATATATTATTTTTTAGAGTTTAGTTATCAGGAGATATTAAAAGAAAACCTCATATACACAATGGATTCTAAAAGACATCACTATTAAAATATTAACACTTTCAAAATTCAACACATTGGATGTGTCTACTATTTACTATATCACACCACCTGGAGCTGTTTGTGTCTTATCAAAAGCTAATATCCACAAAATAGCCCATTGAATTACATCTTATAAGCTCACGTTATCTCTTTATCCAAAATGCTCAAAAAGTAAAATTCGTGGTCACCAATGTCTGACTCCACATAGGGTATCCATATGAAACTATCTTTTATGTGGTTAGTAGTTTTCCCAGAGAAGAATGATACCCAGTGGAGGGAAAGCAAAAAGAGAATGACAAACAGAATTTCGTCATTGATTGCAAATAGTAGGGGATTATTGTGGAAATGCTTTCTGTTTTGTTAAGTTCTGTCTCAAAATGTCTATTCTTTCCCTGTAAAGTATTATTTTTCAGAGTAAGGTTAAAAGCATGGATTCTGGAGTCAGACTGCTTTTCAAATCCCAGCTATATTACTGGGACAATGGAGCTGGGTAAACTTGTAAACAGACTTGACATCGCTAAGCCTCAGTTTCCTCATCTGTATAATAGGAATAATAATAGTACCTGCAAATTTGTGTTGTCAGAGAATTAAACAAGTTGAGGATCAAGAGCAGATAAATCAAGGGCAAATCAAGGGCAAATAAATATTTGCTTTCACTATTATTCTCAGTGAACCAATTCAGATTCAGAGTCAAAATCTGAATTGATTTACTGGCAACAGACAATCAGTTTAGTATCAAAGGACATACACAAATAAACTAGAGAACGTTCAAGCTAAATATCCATTTGCATCTGAACTATCTACAAAATTGAGAAAAACATGCCACCTTAGCCTAAACTCTTTGAACAATTGTCTCAATTCTCCACCTCACTTGGCATCTACAGACAAGGTCTTAATGTCCAGTATCCACTGAAAGTCTTTGTATTTCAAATAAAAATAATAGCCACCGTCAAGTATGTTAATGTCCATAATCATTGTAATTTTTGCAAATTATAACTGTCAGTGGTCACAAACGTACCCAATGAAAACATAAGGTAACAATTTAGCCTTTATATTACTACTCTCAGAGAAGAAGAGCCACTTGTAGGAAACTTAAGTAGGAAAGCAAATTTATAACATTTATTCTAAAAATAGGGCGGTTTTTTTCCTCTCCCAATGGGATTATTTCTAAGGTAATATTTGCTAGCAAATATCTACAGCCAAAATTTCACCACTGCTTTTAATTTCCATTATAGAGTGATGATATACAGTGCACCTTTAGCTTCTGTAGATAACTTTTAAAGAATAGGTCCAAAATATCTAGAATACCATAAAAGAATTTCATTGATATACTAATTTCTAACTATGTTGCTGCCCCATATAAATAAAATTCATTTGACTCTTCATGGTATGGTCTCATAAACATTACAATTTTTTTCATTATAGAAAATTACTCTGGAGAGATAGAGCTTTACATTATAAAAATATGTAAATAAAGTTATATTTTTGGTCCTGATGATTAAAAATTAGGTTTGTTTGGATTTCCTTTTTAGGGTATTAAAATTTCATAAAATATTTCCTAGAATAAAAAGTAGCACTAAATTTAAATACTTGCATTTATTAGAAATGAAGAGATCTAATTAATATTAACTGTAGGTTATATATTTCATATTTTATTGTGTTGAACTTTGTCATTTTAATGACACCAACTCTGACCAAGTAAAAGAATGTAAGGTAACTTAATTAGAAAACATATTAGCGCATTCTGTTAAGATGCTGAAAAGTAGGAACTCAAGTGGATGCAGTATTTTATTGCATTTAAAAGTAATTAAAATGTTTTAAGAATGTTTTTTATTTTTGGAAGAATAATTCTCAGTATGCTTAAGAATGGACCTTCGAAGGATGCTTGTTGTTGCTAATTACACGTTGCTTGAATGTTTAAATAAGTCAAAGACTTTAAGTCTAAAGGTAAGGCTGCAGTGTTTCTAAGTGTTCTCAAAATAATTTCAGAGACGAGCTTGACTGTCATTTGTGGGTATTCATTCCATTGTGTGAGGAGAGAAAGAAAATGGCGGCCCACACATTAGCACATCACCCATGGCTAGAGCAATGACAAGACAGATTAGGATGTATATTAAATCTCACACATGACTGCCTTTCTATATCAAGGTAAAAAATACTTGCTCTTACATACATTAGGGACCAGTGTTGGTCTGACATCTACATTAATATTGACAGCATACCAACATTTTTTTTTCACATTTACTGAGTCAATAACTAGCCTAAACCCGGTAAAACTTAGATAACAGAAATGAAAAAATATGTATCTAGCAGGCAGCCTTATTTTCTGATATCTAAAAAAATTTAACCCCCAAATTGTGCTGGGCTTTTATGAATTATCAATCCTACAGTAATACATCAACTGGCATACACAGCTGTGACTTGGTAATCCAATCTCATTTGTCAAAAAAGAAATTTGGTAGATAAAGAATGGTTCAGAAAGAGAAACTCCTGCATAGACAAAAACATAAATATTATATGCATAAGAGACTGATTATTTTAAAAAGCTGGATTAACACCACTGTATTACTTCACCTTCTATACATTATTTTCACAGACAAGAGGAAATTGCCAGGCGGTAATCCTGCCTCTAACATAACCACGGATGAGAAACACATATAAAGCTTACAAAAATGAGAAATAACAAATTGCTTAATTTGTTTAAGATTTTTAACATATCTATTTGTATTGACCATATTGAGAATTTGAAGCCCCATGTGAACTGGTTTAGAGAAAACAAGTCATTATTTACTTTGTTTTAAAATATCACAAAACTAAACAAAAGCCTATCTTCATTTCAAGGCAATATCTTGGTTTCATTAATAATTACATGTTGTTTTCCAATGATAGTGATTTTACATTCTATTTTGAAGTATGTTACCTTTACTATTATTCTCAAAGATACTATAATGCTTTTGAGGTGCACACATATTTTATATACATTACACAAGAATGCAGCAAAATAAAACACTCACTTTTCCCAGTCTTAGTCTAGCCTCACAGTACCACTGAATGGAGAATGATATAAAGAAATATATATATAAAACATACATATAAATATAAATATATATTTATATATAGTGTTTTTTAAAAAGAAAACAACACTAGGATCTGTTATTTTTCTAAAGCTTATATTTAAATGATTGGCATTTCTATTTTAGTAATTAAGCTATAGTTGGAAACATCATCATTCAGGAGAAACAAAATCATGAGGCAACAAAGCAAAGTTTTTTGGGTTTTAAATGCATCATGCAACAACACTTCAAGTGCGGTTCGTCTCCCAAGTCAGACAAGCTTTTACTAAAACATGCCTTTGATAAAAGACTACCTTTCTCCCTTTTCCAGCACTCTTTGGCAGGTGATTCAAGTTAAAGTGATGTTCTTAGTAATAATTATCTCCATAAGATCCATGCTATCATTTACCTAAGTCCTTGAAAAAGATGCCATTTTGTGAGGCCACAACAAGATTGCATCCATGATTACCAGCCCTTCCATCAGGGCATCCTACCGATAAACAGCGGCAGGAATGAGAGGCCTTTCTGTGCTCTTCTACCATTGCTGTGCTAGCCTCTTCTAGCAAGATGTATATAAAAGAAAAGATGTACAGAAACGCCTGGCACAGAAGACTAACGTGCACTCTAGCACTTGAGATGTTTATAGCACCAAAGCTGATTAATTAATATCAATAGAGTCCCTGAACAAGTTAAAGAAGCATTTTAACAGGCAAGGAAACTATCATGATTATGAGAGAGGCATATTCTGTCCTTCACCAGGGGTCATTTTTATGCTCAACAAAAATGATGTGAAATTAACCATTTTCATAAACAGATGGTCTTTAAGATAATAGCTTGTACTTTTTAATTTCCTTTTTGGCAGTACACCATGCCAAATGCCAGCAATGTCAATAATCTTCGTTAGAAGTTGTCTGATATTGTTGGGATGTTCCGTACAGACACCCAGTTTTCTCCCCATATTATAAACGGAAAGCAGAAAAGTTTAAGAAGGTACAGAAAGATAAAAATATAATATATTTAGACCATGGAACAATGAATCCATATCAAATTCCAAGATTAAAAATTTAAGGTTTAAAGTATTCATTATTTCTTTTCATCTCCACTGCATTGCTATAAATCAGAAGCCAGTAATCTTTAAATACTCTCACAGAAAACATCTTTTGTTCCTGAACCTTATTCTTAACAAGGGGTAAGTGATGCCCCATTTATAACATTTTCAATTCATAGAGTCCACATGTGGCCGTGTACTAGCATAGCCAGACAGAGTGTACATTTCAAAAAAACTAAACCTCATAAATCTCCAGAAATTCCTCACATCTATTATGTTTACCTTCTGCTGCTGATGAGCCTGTTGGGCTCTGTACAGAGGAAATTACAAGCGCTCCAGAAGATTTGGCAAGAAGATGCTAGAAGAAACAATGGGCAAAAAAAAAAAATTCTTAACTGAAGCATCATATCCAGCTTTGGCTACCATTTACATATTTGAGATTACAGCTAGTAAAATGGAAATTCCATTGAAATGGAATAAATTGTTTTCAGAAATCCCTATCTGATTACTGTTGGTGATGTCTGAAATTAAACATGTTAGGCTACACTCAATATACTTCATGGAATTCTACTGAAGGCTAACGCTCTTATTGAAAATCTGTCTGTTTATACAATTTTCCAATTAGGAACCAAGGTACTTGTATCCACCTAAAACTTTTACTCCTAGCCTTGTTCTCACTTTCCTATTAATCTATATTACCAAACAAATCTCTCTTTACTTAATAGATGTTTGGAGGCTATTGTAACAGCTGTTAACTAGTAAGGAAGTGCCAATAGAAATATTTTATAGTCACACATTTAAATATCACTGGAAATCAGCTTATAGCTGATGCCAAGGGAAATGCTTATGTTTAAGGCATATCCTGCATAGTGATAAAAAATTAATAGGTTAAAAAGTTCTCCACCCAAATGATGTATACCCAATGCCAACACAATCAAGTGAAAAGTAAGACAGCTAACCACCAGGCTTCTGGTTTTTTTCTTTACTCATTTTTAAATATCAATTTTTCCACCAAGTTAACCAGTTATTTTGTCATTTTGAAGACCGTCTTAAAATCCACATAAGAAAACTTAATCACTCGTGTGTTCAAATGGGACTTAACTTATATGCTTAAAATTTGCTAAATGCATAATTGCTATTACATTTCATTCATTATAAAGATAAAAATGAATAACCAATAAGGTGCAGATCCATTTAACAGAAATCACTCTCAAAATCAAGTTGGAGTGAAAGCTACTTCTAAAGAACAAACAGAAGAAAACAAAACAAAAACCACAGGACAAACATCAGGAGTTTACAACTCTACATAAAAAGTAAAAATCACAATTCAACATATCTTAGCCAAAAGAGAGGTCATAAAGTAAGCAATTAACCTCAACCACACGCAAATACTCACTTATTTATCGATTACTGGCCTATGCACATATCCGATATACTAACCATTTACCTCCTCCTACACAATTCCCTGCTGTTAAAACCATCCAGAAATAGGTAAACCAAGGTCCTTAGGAGGCTTATCCCACTAAAGAAATATATTTTATTATTGCAAAACCAAATTTAGTACTTAAGAAACTTAATATTAATGTGTCCCACTTTAAATTGGAAGGATAGACAATAGGATTTGCTTTCCACAGAATGCCACCGCTGATTATTGCTAATAAACTACCCCTTGAGTTTTGCTATTTCCTCCGGAGCACTGTCTACCTTTAACTATATCTACCAAAAGTATTTTTTAAACTCATAATATCTATTCTTATCTCTTTGAAAATCACTACAGTGCCTTTACAAGGTTTAGTCCCACATGCCTTTAGAATTGTTTGGCATTTAGCCAGAACAGAGCTTGAGAAGGCTAGATAAGAGCCAACTGTTAAAAAGAAATTAGAAAAAAAATTTCCATTCTAATGAATAAAAACTGCTAAACCAAGGAGGGTTAGCAAGGGACTTATAAAAGATATGGCATAGGTTATTAAAACACCATCCTTATTACAAGAATTTTTCCTCACTGATATCATTCGGTTTATCGAATGAGTTAACCTCTTGCTTGCACACAACCTTCCTTCCTTGTCCACAAGCACTAAGGAGTAACCAGAGGCTTACTCGTGACTTTGAGTCCACGAAGATTAAGAAAATTAATTGGACAGGTTATGCAGACACTTTGAGAGAGCTCTTCATCTTAAAATTCAATCATTTTAAGCACATTGTAAGACAGAAAAAACAAAAAATAAA
>NC_141930.1:10786835-10854335 GCF_057802395.1 Ceratotherium simum simum
AGTGTAGCACAAACTGAAAACAAAAACAATCTGGGAATATTTCAGCTGAGCCCTCTGTGATAGAGGTTACTTTGTTACAAATACTGACTCAAACATAAATGTTTATTTAAATTTTCCATAAATCTGCATGCATGGAATAAACTTACATTTTCTATAAACAAAAATGTTTCTCTTAATTATATGTTAGATACACTAAAAAGTTAAGTAACTTAATTTGAAGTTTAATCTAATTCAAAACAGACACTACGATGTGAAGCTTTTTCTCTTTTACCATTCACAGTGACCCGCAACAAATTTTTGCTAAAAAAAAATCTGTTTTCGCAAGCTCTGCTGACTCTGATTTCTGCCCACAGCGTGTAACAGGATCCTCTTAAATTCTGATTTTTTCAATGGAAAAACTTTTACAACTCCCAAACATATTCTGTTACAGTAGTTTATTTTTTAAAAAAACTTTTCCCCCACTTTAATTGGGGTGGTTCAATTCCGTACAAACAGGCAAACTCCCAAAATAAGAATAGCAACAAAGAGGAACAATATTAATAACTGTGATTCAATATAAACTATATGACTTCTAGTAATTCATTAAAAATATTTTTATGTGCTTCTTTTAAAAAAATACATAAATGGGCACAGGTGGTATTTATTTGGTCTTAGATTAGCTGGATAAGGGTTAGCATTATAAAATTCAAACAAACAAACAAAAACTTTATACACTGGATCAAACATGTTGATTTCTACCTTCCCTCCCCCACCGCCCTGGCTTTTCGCATCTGAAAGTGGTTAGTACGAAAAGAATAACTAGCTGGTGAGCCTTTCCAAACACCAAAAGACAGGACCCATATATTATTTTGGTTAACGCTCACGGACAGAAGTTTTCGTATTTTTTTCTTTTTTAAATCAAGTGAAGTGATGTTCTGTTCTACAGTGTCATTCCCAAAATTTTTTGGAAAAGGTTAAGTTTCTGATCACTCCCATTCCCAGGAAAAGCAGCTTAGCATAGCTCATGCACATTACGGCTGGTCACCTGCAAAAACAAATGCTGTATGATTTACCTCAGCAAACGACACCTAAAAGAGTCAAAAGATGAGATTCTTGAATACCTGGAGACAAGCTTTTCTTTCCTTAGCATGGACACTTAAAAAGATACCCCAGCCTGGATCTAAACAGGAACATTTCCGTGCCCCTCCATCCAACACACCAGCCTCCAGTCGGGTCCAAAAGGAAGAGACAATCCAAGAATTGCCTCTCTCCAGTCCTAGCCACCAGATTTGCCTGAGGCCACAGGAAGCATGAGAGTGTGTGTGTGTGTGTGTGTGTGTGTGTGAGAGAGAGAGAGAGAGAGAGAGAGAAAGTTTGCACTGTGGGGTGGTGGGGGTGGTATTTGCTATTATAATACACCAAAACACTTTCCAGAGGGGAGGGAGGAGAAATTAAACTCCTTTTTTTTTCTCATGTAAATCAAGTAACCATTCACCCCAATTGGTATTCAACCAATGTCACTTCTATTTCAGTCTCCGGTATATTTATTAATAAATAAATCACCACGTGATTTTCTTTACAGCACGGTAGGCCTCCCTTCCATACCTACTGGGAATCCCTATGCTTGTTGATCCAAGTGAATTAAAAATGGCACCAATAAAAGGAACAAGGACTACTTAATAACGCATTTCCTTGGGTCTCAAATCTTCACTGTCTAGCACAGAACCTCGTTTCTTGTCACTCCGCTGTGTTAAGAACAGCAGGCCACAGCCATTCAGGCTGCCCCATCAACTGTGAGTTTTAATTTGAGCCACTTTCACATAAAAAAAAAAAAAAAAAAAAACCTTACTTTTTCCGCCAACCCATCCTCACCCCGTGTTGCACCACCTAAAGCCGATGCTCTACTCCGGAGCAAGCCAAGCATATCAAGTGCGCCTGCAACACTCAGAGGCTAATGAACAATGCACAAAAACAAAAGGAACAGCAAGGCTCCTATTATCTGATCTTCCGTAAAACACAAAAACTGCCTTCTCTGGTGCAGAGGAAGTGCCAGGAAGCTTGCAGGTGTGAGCCGGTTAAAAGAAAAGGCTTGGGCTAAATAGATTCTTTGACTGTCAGGGATTAGAGTCATGGCACTAGTGGTAACACACATCTTTTCCTTTAATTTACAAAATTTTCTCACGAGTCTGCAAGAGTTCACCCCATCAGGGGCTTTCGGAGGCCATTGAAATGTCTTAAGTTTTAATTAAGTCGGAGTTGTCAGAAGAAAGTTTTTCTGGCACGGAGTCAGGGTCATTAATTACTGCTATCTTTGTTTCTTTCTGTAAAGAGAACTCTGCTGACTTGTTGGGTTCCTTACCCAGCCTGCATTTTCTACCCTGCAGTTTCCATTTACTTCCAAGCGGGACCTGCTTAAGCAGTTTACCAATTACTTTCATCAGTTTTAGGTACAAAGCATTTACACAATCTTAAATCTTGAAAAACATTTCTCGTGAGCCCTTTAGGGAACGGTATTAATAGCAAATTTCATCTAGTAAGTTATCAAGCAGCTGGATTCTTGCATGCATTCTTGCATTTAAATATAAATATCCTCCCATTTTTCACATCATTATCTATTATCTATTCAACACACCTATTCATATTCTCACAGCCTGTGACTTTGCCTTTTAGGCAATGCTAATCAATTTTAAAATTATTTTCTTTACTCAATAATACATTTTTCTGGCTGGAAACATCCACTTTTGCCTGATATCTTTTTAATCGGGCAAATATTTTTATTGTTTCTAGATAAAATTGGCTGTGGCTATCACTGATAATATTTTGTAGATGTAAAAAAGCAAAAGTTTTAGGTAATTTGTTAGTATGCTTCATATGTCTCTAAAATAAATCCATTACTGTTTGGTCCAAGTACCTAGATCACTGCAAATCTTTTAGCATCGATCATTGTATTAAAAAAATTTCAAACTTCTAAAATACAGCACAGACCTGAATGTGTATTATATATATTTAATTATGTATGTAAAATGAAAATCATATTTCTTTTTTAAAAATCATGAATTTAAATTCTGATTTTTATGGGAAAGTATACTATTTTGAGCTCATTTGCTTTGAAGTATCTCCCTTACAGTATCTATTTTGTATGTCTCCTTTAGGTTTATACATAATTTCTCATTCTTCCATTTCACGGAAAAATCGCAAAAGCAAAACAGTTTATTTTAGATTCAGAAGCGAGAATGAAGTTGAATAATTGTCTCAAAAATCAGGAAACTATAAAATAGAGTAAACCTGAAACAAGACAGATTTATTTCTGTCCGCCAGTATGGCTAGAATTAGTCTTTGAACTTAGTAACATCTATTTTTAGCAGATGAATGAAATGGATGGGAAAAGACTTACAAACCTGGGCAAATCCAATTACCAGAATCACTCATTTCTTCCTGATGAACATCTGATACCACTTCAAAATATTTTTTTTCCAGTAATCTCATAGTCACCTGCCATGATTAACAATTACAAACGTGTTACCGCCGGATATGTGCCATTTCAGACACAGGGTCCTGAATGCCATAATGGGCACTCATCATTATAATGATGATGACTTATCATTATCTGATGATTCTCATACGAGAAACTTCTGAGCCCGGAATTTGGACTAGACTTCAGTGTCGAGAAAGCCAAAACAACCAGTGCTTTCATTCATTCTGGTCCAAAAATGGGTCACTTTGGAAGGGACAGGAAAATTCCTGGTTCAAGTGAATAGCTAATGCTGCCATGGCTCTCAGATAAAACCATAATTTTTTGCCATTATTCTCTTCTACTTATTAAACCTGAAATTATGCACCTGAAGAAGAGGAGTATAATTTTCCTCTAGTCTTCAATGAAAGTTCTACATGCCATTCCTAATCCACAGCAAAAGATATACATGTTAAAATATAGATGAAATAAATTAGATAATCAAATGTAGCTACTAAGTTCATTTAAGAAAATCCACGTTTTCTGAAAAGTAGTGAATAATATTCCTACACAGATGATGTCAAAGCCAAATATTAAACTGGAACACCTTCAGGGGTTTAACAGTTACAGAATTTGAAGGCTCCATTCTCCCACCCTTTGTTTACGTGTCTTTTGTATCACCCCAAAAGATAACAAGAGTAGGAGGACGGTGCTTTTCACCTCCAGACCACTTGCCAAAGTGCTAAAATAAAGTAAACACTTAAGAACTGGATCAACATAAACAAAGATACATATGATACGTCAATCTTAAACTCACGACTGAACCAACTTGCTAATTATGATTATACAAAAAATATATTATTTACAGATTTATATGATAATTCTGTGACATCCTAAGTCATCTTAATAACCCTATGGACCAATTTTGTCCATCCCTAGTTTACCTGAATTTGTTGTGAATATATTTGACTATAGTTTGGATATAGCACTTCTGAACCTGGATCTATCCTACATTAAACTTTTTCCAGATTGTCTAAACTTTCCGGTTATATGGAGTTTGAGAAGTTAGTGGGATCTACTTTTTAACCATTCTTTAATTCCACAAACATTTATTGTGCACACAATGGCAAGCTTTGGACAAGGTACCGAAGATCCAAACCAAGCAGAGCATTCCCTCTGGGAGCTCGTGGCCTAAGGGAGCAGCTCAGGAAACAAAATAAACAAATACAACCTAGTGTGTGTGGTAAGGTTTCTTCTGGGGAGAAATAGAAGATTCTGGAAGGGTAGAGGAAAGGCACCTTTGTGTTCCACTTCCTCAAAGGAGTAATTCTAGAGCTCGGTCTGGCAGGTCCACTCACAATTAGCTTTGTGGACAGCAGGTGGAAAGACAGTCAAGGCAGATGGAAGAACACGGATAACTCCTGCAGGTAATAGAAAGTGTGCCATATTTGGTGCAGTTAAGGAGAAGGGCAGAGAGGTATATTTGAATAAGAATGTGAAGTACCTTGAATGACAGGCTAAGAAGATTCAACTCCGAACTTAATGATCTGAGGAGTCATTGAAAGATGTTAAGTGGAAATGAGATGAGATTAGCCTTCATGGTTCAGAAAGACCACCATGACCACCACGTGCTGGCTGGATTGGAATCACTGGCAGTATGGTCCTTACCATCCTTGAACTCAAAGACGTACTGACACTGCTCACCACTGCTCCTCCTCTTGGCCCCTGGATTTTGCCATAACTCTCTTGACCCTCCTTCTCAGTCTCCCTTATCCACCAGTAAGTATGTGTGTCCCCTGGAGTTTAGTACTAAACACCCTAATGAATTCAATTACTCATACTCAGATGACTCGCAGATTTATATCTCTAACCCAGGCCTCTCTTCTGAGATCTAAATTCATTTACGACAAATGCCATCTTCGCATATCCACTTGGAAGTATCACAGCAATCAAAACCCAACAATTACAAAACTGAACTGATTCTCCTCCCTTTTCATTTGTCCTCTACTCTTTCCCACAGTAACTAACTTCTATTGAGTACTTTTTTATGTGCTAGGCACTGTTCTAAATGCCTTACATACATTCTTTCACTAAATCACCACAGTATGGCCTATAGAGTAGGTACTAATCTTATCCACCATTTTAGAGCTGAGAGAATCAAGGCATGCAGAAATTAGGCAATCTGCCCAAGGTGTCAGTGAGAGAGGCAGTCAGGGTGAACCGATGCACTCTTCACCACTACACCATATTCCTTCTTCAAGCATTTCAGTTAGTGGCACCTCAAATTCACCCAGCGGCATATTCTAGAAATCTGGAAGTCACCTTTAATGCTTCCTCTTCATTACCACCTATGTCTAAGTTATCACTCCATCCTAAATATACTTTCTATTTCTCCATCTGTCTACTTCTATACATGTTACCACCATCTCTTGCCATCAACTCTTAGTCTTTCCAATCAATTCAGACAATAACCACAGCGTCTTGAAAAAGCAATCTGATTCCTTAATTTAACAATTTAGAGAACATCTGTTATGTGTCGTGCACCGTTCTAGGTGCTGGAATTGCAGCAGTGAATAAAACCAAGTCCCTGCCCTCACAGAGCCTACATTTAAGAAGTAAGAATAAAACACTCAAACAAATAAATACATGAATTCAGGTAATGAAAGGACTGTGAAATAAAATGAAACAGGAAAACTAGGCAGAGAGGACAGGGGTGGTGGAGAAAAATGCTATCTGAGAAGCTAATCTAAAAATTCACACCCCTACTTAGTACCCTTCAATGGTTTTCCTTTTCTCTTAGGATAAAACCTAAAATCATTAACGTGACTCTAAATAGAGTGACCATATGGCCAGGCTTTCCCAGAACACTCCCAGTTTAACACTCATTCCCCTTTCACTTTAAGAATATTTCAGTTTTGAAAATTGAGTACATGGTCCTCAGACCTAAGGGCCCTGCATGATAATGGTTTCAACCCAACTGCAGCTGTGGTCCGTTCATCTTCACTTGCTCACTTTTCTCCAATGATCCTGATTTCAGATCTTCCAACTTTAAGGTTCATTCCAAGTGTAAAGCTTCCAGAATTCCCTCAGCCTTGAATGCTTTTCTTCTCCTCTTCATCTTACTCCTATTCACCCTCGAAGTTACAGCTTTTCGGCTTGAGTCTTTTCTTTTTCTTAAGAAAGCTGCCTTGTTTCTTCTCCTGTTGTACTCTGTATTATATCTTTGAAACATTTATCCCATTGATAATTAAATATTAATATCATTGACTGAGAGGTGTCTGAGAAGACTGCAAGTTTCATGAAGGTATGGGCTGATTCTCTGTTGTTCAGTTTCATCTCCAGGACCTGAATAATGCCCAGCTCATAGCAATATGCTCAACAAATATGGTTAGAAAGAGTAATCGTGAGGTATAATTAGTGGCAGGCAAGACAACAGAAGAATCTGACAGACTGAAGAGTTAATCAGGACAATATTTGATAGAGCTTCTTGACTGACTGATTGAATATAGTGGAGGGCAGGAGAAAGATTAAAAATAACTCCCCGGTTTCTAGTTTGGGCAAGTGAACGGCCGATGTTGCCATAGACAGAGATCAGAGATGCAATATAAACAACAGGCTGGAGAAATGGATGTGCTATATCTTAGACATCCTGAAGTTGAGATGCCTGCAGGATGTCTAGATAGAGATTATTATTTACAGCAAAATGTATTTGTTTTGTAACAGTGATATTTTTAACAGAACCTGGGTCAACTCAGGTCCAAGAAAGCTTTAAAAAGAGTTGTGAAAAGCTAGAAATTCCCATTTACCTGGCAGAATGGTGATAAAAAAAAAAAAAATCACAGTCTTTATTTTGCCTCTCCAGCCTCGATTTTGGCGAAGAAAGCATTGGCTCACAGAGCTGAGACAGCAGCAGGAGGCCGAAACTCCCATCCCACGGATTTCTGACCCCAGTTTCGAATCCAAAAATGAGTATGTTGTTAAGAAGTAGTTTGAAAAAAAAAAAAATTCATAGAATACCTAATAAGATGACAGGAGAAAATGTAACCTATGTAAAATATTAGATTTTTTGGTGTTATATAAATACTAATTTTCAAGATCTTTGCTCCAAGCACTTACAGTCAGTAGACACTGATATACATGATAATTTGCAGAGAATGAAATCAATAGACCCTTTAACAACAAAAATAGAGTCAAGTAACATTGACTCAATGGGAAACTTCTCAAATTCTGAAGCAACTGAGAAAATTATGCAAGCCATATGAGATGATGTCACAAACATAAAAACAGATTCACTCTCCATGTACAAAAGTAAGGACTTTTGGAGAGATCACTCATATTATCCATCTCTTTGGGTTTCCCCGCAATATTTGACACTGCTGCCCACCTCTTCTCTCTTGAAACTCTTTCTTCGTTTGACTTCAGTGAAAAGCTCTCTAAGCTCTTATCTTTCTAGTTGCTTCTGTTTTGTCTTTTTTGCCATCTCTTTTTCTTTATTTTAATAAACACACATATTTAACTTGTGCTCTCTCTGTCCTTCAATATATAATCTCCCCTATATCATTTCACCTTCTTTAATGGGTTAGTTTATCTCTTTGAGGCAGATCATTCACAAATCAAAATTCCTAACAATGATCTTTCTTCCTAAACCCACATCACGTGTCTAACAACCCAAAGTTTATCTCCTCCTGGGGGTTCCACCTATTCTCCAAGCTCTACAAGTCCATACGTGAGTTCATCATGCTTGCTTTTAAACCTGTCTCTGCTCCTCCTCTGTGCCTTCCTCATTTCTGATTATGATACAAAACAGAAATGTAGCTGTCACCTCAGATGCCTTCCTCTTTCCTGCCCCAGGTATCTAATAAATTGTAAGTACTTACCTATTCTAATATTGTCCTCATCTTTCCCTTTCTTCCTACTTCCACTGCCCCTACCAAGGCTATTTACTTCTCACTGGAACTACTGTCATACAATCACAAGGTGAGCACTTAGCATCGTGGCCTGCATTATTACTATTTATTACCATTAATGTTATTCCTAAATCATATTATGCCAATCTCGTGATCAAAACTCATCAGTGGCATCCCAGTGTATACCAGATTCCCAAATCCTTAACATATCATTCAAGATTTCACATTCTTTTCTTGATTAGTCCATTTCTTGCCCTCGATGTGCCAAAATAAATTGAGCTATTCAACATTTTTATTGAATGCCTACAAGTTACTCCAACATCTACATACCTCTGTTCATAGGTACTTCCCTCTTTCTACTCTTCCCAATTTCCTATGTTAACATATCCAAATTCCACCCAGTATTTAAAGCCCAATCCGAATATTACCTCAACAAAAAAGACTTTCTTGATTGCCACAACCAGAAATCTCCTCGTCTTCTTTTGAACCAAAACACATTTTATCTGAATCCCTCTTACGTTGTTTAACATATTCCCTCCTTTGTTACATCTATTTACTCCAAATATGTATCCAATACAGCATCAATGTCCAATCCATCTTTACAATACGCCATATCCAGAGAACATGTTCAAAAACTAACATGTGCTTACATTTAGAAAAGTAGTTCTCCTTTAAAAACAAACGACATATCGTATTTTGGAAGAACAAAGTTTAATAGCGAGCGCAAAGTTTAATTTCTGCTCTACCACTCACCAGCTATTTGTCTTTTAGAAGTTAATTCCTTGAAAGCTCAATTTCTTTTTTAAAATATGGCTAACACTATCTGTATCGTATATTTTTTTAATAAGATTAAGTCAGGCAAGCCAGCCCTGATAGCCTAGTGGTTAAAGCTCGGCACACTCTGCTTTGGCAGCCCGGGTTCGGTTCCCGGGTGTGGAACCACACCACTCGTCTGTCAGTAGCCATGTTGTGGTGGAAGCTCACATAGAAGAACTAGAAGGACTTACAACTAGAATACACAACCATGTACTGAGGCTTTGGGAAGGAAAAAGAAAAAGAGAGAGAGGAAGATTGGTAACAGATGTTAGCTCAGGGCAAATGTTTCCCAGCCAAAAAAAAAAAAAGATTAAGTGAGGCAATAATAATTCTATGTGCCAACAACATTTTTCACAGAAATAGAATAAAGAATCCTAAAATTTATATGGAACAACAAAAGACCCCGGAGAGCTAAAGGAATCCTGAGAAAAAAGAACAAAGCTGGAGGTATCACACTCTCTGATTTCAAAATATACTACAAAGCGATAGTAACCAAAACAGCTTGGTACTGGCACAAAAACAGACACACAGATCAATGGAATAGAATCAAAAACCCAGACCCACACATCTATCGACAGCTAATCTTTGACAAAGGAGCCAAGCACATACAATGGAGAAAAGAAAGTCTCTTCAACAAATGGTGTTGGGAAAACTGGATAGCCACATGCAAAAAAATGAAAGTAGACTCTTACCTTACACCATACACAAAAATTAACTCCAAATGGATTAAAGACTTGAATGTAAGACCTGAAACTATGAAACTTCTAGAAGAAAACATAGGCAGTACGCTCTTCGACATTGGTCTTAGCAACATATTTTCAAGCACCATGTCTGACCGGGCAAGAGAAACAATAGAAAAAACAAACAAATGGGACTACATCAAACTAAAAAGCTTCTGCACAGCAAAGGAAACCATCAACAAAACGAAAAGACAACCTAACAATTGGGAGAAGATATTTGCAAACCATACATCTGATAGGGGCTTAATCTCCAAAATATATAAAGAACTCATGCATCTCAACAACAAAAAACTACCAACCCAATTAAAAAATGGGCAAAAGACATGAACAGACATTTCTCCAAAGAAGATATACAGCTGGCCAACAGACACATGAAAAGATGTTCAAAATCATTAACTATCAGGGAAATGCAAATCAAAACTACAATGAGATATCACCTCATGCCTGTCAGAATGGCTATAATTAACAAGACAGGAAACAACAAGTGTTGGAGAGGATGTGGAGAGAAGGGAACTCTCATACACTGCTGGTGGGAGTGCAAACTGCTGCAGCCACTATGGAAAACAGTATGGAGATTCCTCAAAAAATCAAGGATAGAACTACCATATGATCCAACTATTCCACTGCTGGGTATTTATCCAAAGAACTTGAAAACACCAATGCGTAAAGATACATGCACCCCTGTGTTCATTGCAGCGTTATTCACAATAGCCAAGACTTGGAAGCAACCTAAGTGCCCATCATGGGACGAATGGATAAAGAAGATGTGATATCTATACACAATGGAATACTACTCAGCCATAAGAAATGATGAAATCCAGCCATTTGTGACAACATGGGTGGACATTGAGGGTATTATGCAAAGTGAAATAAGTCAGAGGGAGAAGGTCAAATACTGTATGATTTCCTTCATTAAGTAGTAGATAATAACAACAATAAACAAACACATAGAGACAGAGATTGGATTGGTGGTTACCAGAGGGGAAGGGGGGAGGGAGGAGGGTGAAAGGGATAATTTGGCACATGTGTGTGTGGTGATGGGTTGTAATTAGTATTTGGGTGGTGAATGTGATGTAATCTATGCAGAAATAGAAGTATAAAGATGTACACCTGAAATTTATACAATGTTATAGACCAATGTTACTGCAATAAACAAAAAATTAAATAAATAAATAAATAAATAATTCTATGTGCAGGGATCTCCTATTTCGGTTCTCTTCTTCTCGTACGTTTGTGGTAGGTCTCTAAGCAGACTTTGATACCCTTGTACATCAATTTTTACCTAGCAACATTCAAAGATGTGCTGGGAGAACAAGAAAACATGGGATTTGGAAATGAAGAAGGCCGGCCTGCCAAGAGGACCCAAGCTATGTTTCCTGTTCCTTAGGGCAAAACTGAGGAAAACAAAATGGGTTTACCTGAGTAATTTGTTCCAACCCAGAAATGTTAACAAAACGTTAACACAAGAGGCAAGACAATGGAAGGGATGGAACTAAATTTCACTGAATAAATAAAAGGTGGCGCAAGGCACTTTTACATCACCTCGTCTAATATCCCTTTTACTGATGAGGAAACTGAGCTTCTGTGAAATTAAGATATTTCTCTCACCTTTCTAGTAATAAAGCTGGATGCAAGCTTAATACATTCTGATTCCTATGCTCATGTCATGTTGTGTTATGTTGACACACACACACACACCTTTATGAGAGAGACAGAAACACAGAAAGAAACAAGGCGACTCTGATTCTCTGAAGAGTCTCTCTTTCTGCTGTCTTTTTACAAGGAGTAATTGAGTATTAGCAAGGGAAAAAAACCTACATTAATAAAATAGCTAGCATTTGCCAAAACTATGCTGACCAACTAAATGCTGCAGACTCGCTCTTGAGAGATGAAAAGTTCCATTTTCTTGAGATAATAAATGATTCCTTTCAACAGTAATTGAAAAGCAGTAAAAATACCTTTTTGTACATTCTAAAAGTACTTTTAAAGAACTATTATGAAATATTTTAATAAATCAATATTTAAATAAATTGCTTTCAAAATATTCTCCTGTGCATTATTTTACCAGCTAGCCTTCATTCTGTATAAAAAAGAAAAGAGGAAAAATAATGAAGAAATTTGCTATTATGATTTTAAATCCATAGATCCTTGTAAAGTCTACAAATCTCATGAGATGTTCATTGGTAATAACCAATAATATAGGCATTCAATATTATGCACAGCCCATGGCCATGAAAATAATAGTGTTTTTACTTTTCAAGCAATAACTGAAATTGGATATTTCCTCAAAGAAAGTTATTCATATATTTAAGTTACATGTAAGATAAAAATTAAAACTGTGCTCTTATGTCCTGGTAGATCACTTTAAACATCCAAGTTGCAAGAACTTTTGAAAAATTATTGATTCATATGACGGCCACACAAAAGTGTTGATTTGATTAGGCTCTCAGCAACCTCCCACCACCAAATCACATTAAAAGTGAAGAAAAGAAACACTAAAATATTTGCTAGAACCAGACATGGAGACATTAAAGACAGCTTCTTAACAAAAAGCCCAATTACTTGTATAAAACTTTTGATATCAGCTGACCTAAATGATCAATTTTCAACCTCTCCTTTTTAACATTTGTTCCACAAGATTTCTAGAAAATGTAGTGGTACTATTATCACATAATTAATCATTTTTCAAAGTTCCATCCTATTTGTGTATAGTACCTTTCACACTATTTCTGCTCCAGCCATTCCTTCAATCACTGTGGGATATTAGATACATTGGGAAGGTTTTCCTGAGTTCTCTTAACTCTTCTTTAAGTGTGATCATGCCATATATCAGTCACAATACAGACGAAAGTGTGGATTTTTGAAGTGGGATAGGTATAAGTTTAGATGCTGCTTCCTTAATTAATAGCAATATGGTCTTGAGCAAATTATTTAACCACTAAGCCTCAGTTTTCTCTTTTTTTTATGAAGAGCTATCAAAACTGCCTGATGGGGTGGTTTTGAAGATTAAATAAAATGACAGGTGTATAGTACCTAGTAGTTCTGTGCCCGGCAATGCAACAGATAGGGAATAATCGGTTCTATTCCCCTTCTTGTGTCAGTCTAATTTCTGGCATTTTAATTCCTTTTAACCCCATGGGTATTTTGTAACAATAGAGGAACACTGACATCATGTTACATTTCAAATTGCCATCCAATTTTGGTCCTACGCCACTTAGAGGTGATTTCTGCTGTGATTATGTTCTAAGGCTATTTATTAGAGAAGACAATTTATTTCATTCATGATACATTAACCTACACTTAAAATATTAATATTTGAGTAAAACTAGATTTAAATATTTACTACCCAAATTACCAAAAAAAAAAAAAAAAAGGCATAAACCAACCTATAGCCTCTGCAATTAATTAATTTTAAGAATTTTGGCACATCTAAAATTTTATATAATCAAAAGTCTTCATACATAAAAATATGTAAGGCTTAGTTAACGTTTACAAGGATTTTTTTAAATAGTAGTTTCTGGGAGAACTTTGTACCAGGATTTATTATTGTATTTAAGCAGTGTCTTAAGGTATAATTTTTATGGTCTATTAAGCATAACTCTCAAGCACCTTAAACACAACTAAATGAGGTGGAATTACTATTAACTTGTATTTTAGGTTACCAAGTGCCCAGGCAATTCCAACCAACTATATCCGGAATAGTATTTTATGACAGCTCATGACTTTCTATGTTGAGCTTCTTTGACTTAAAATTTTTACGAGATTGAAAACTGGCCTCTGAGATGGTGACTGAAAGTTGGGTCATTAGTCCTCACCTTTTAAGAAATAATGTCTCAGCAGGCTGTGTTTGAACCACTTGAGCTCAAGGAGGTGTTAACAGAGTTGTTAATTAACCTAGGTCTGGAACCTATTGTGAAGAATCCCAGAAAGTTGGAACAATAGAGAGGTACTGCTTAACCCACAGCAGGGAAGAAATGACTTTTGCTTTAATAATATAGCCAAAAACATTTCAAAATACTGATATTAGGTTAAGAGAAGAATGGCAACCTGAAACTAACAGTTCGTCAGAAATAGGGGCAAACTTACATTGCCTGCAAAAAGACCAGCTGGAATGGAAATGGACAGAACTGGAAATTTAGAGTATTGGTCTCTTTGGATCAATCCCTATCTCTACTTGTTAATATGAATGAGCAATAAAAGAAACCTCAAAATGGCATCTCTTATATACTCAAGGCTCTGATTAGATCAAGGCTTTGCTTAAACCAACCAAGACCAATGTTTTCAAAAAGCCACATGAGCAGAGATTTTACGGCTTTCCTTGGTGAGTATGTTCTAATGCTTCATTATCCACTTAGTTGAGAAGATCTCAAGGTGAAAATAATCTCTCCTTAATGTCACTGTACACCCAATTGGTCTGTGGAACCAGGGAACTGACTAGCATAAACAAACAAATAAATCTCTCGACTTCTCAGAAAATAGTTACTAAATACTCCTTAGTCACTTCTTCTCCAGATGAATTAATCTCAATGGCACTGACAATTTCCTTTGAGAAACTGTTTAAAATGTGTTAACAAACTCGGTCTCTTTTACATTTCTCAGTATACCTTTTTGAAAATATGTCATCCTAAACTCTTTATCTATAGGACCTGACCTAAGATAGAACCCCTGTTGGACTCTACATGCCCCAATATCCCCTTCATTTTGTTGATGTTGAGATAAAGCCACGTAATGAGAGAAATAAATGATGAAGATTACGAACATAGGAATATAAAGTTTAGACGGTATAATAAAAACATATAAAAATTAATGTGATCCATATGCTATGACGTATCTTTAAATGATGGATCATCCTTATTGTCACTTCTAAACCAGAGAATCCACAACATGCATAATTATTACTGGTAATTGTACTTGGAGGTAACTTGAAGCAGTTGGTAGAAGTGTTTATAGTCAGTGTTACCTAGATAGAACCAAAGTAAATTTTTTTTCTCTTTTTATCCTTTATTTCCTCAGTAACAATCAATTATATTTATGAGTTTTTCCTAGAAATGAGCTTATTTACAATCATTCTTATATATACCCAGAAATCACATTCTTGATTTTATTCATCAAATGTTATGGTTCTACACACACCCACCTCTCTCATTTAAGGTTCTTATTGCTGAAGAGTTTCAGGCACCAGAAACCCTGAGCCAGAGGCTGGGAATTGCCTGTGTAGGGCAAGGTAGGAACAGACAGAGTGCAGTGGCAGAAAGACAGCTACACTAAAGGCCAGAACGCCTAGGCCCTGATAAGGGAAGGTGGCACAGGAGAAAGAGGAAATGAGGAGAATGGCTTTTCATCTTCAACATCTGGAAGTCTGGGGAGGACAAAAAACAATGAGAAAAATAAGTTTTAATGAAAATGACAGATAGAAAGGGGAACCATGAGAAACCCTCTGATCTAGGACTTCTTAAGCAAAAAAGTTTCAAGGACAGATCTTAGTGCCACAGTATTTCCAGAGAAACAATAATATCCCTTTGTCCTTCAGATATCTCTTCCCTCATGTTCATTATTATGCAGACTTTGTTTGGCAAGTTTGTTTGGCTATCGCTTTAACTCTGTTGGAGACGTAGAAGGCTTAAAATTGCATCTATTTGAAAGAGTCACCATACTGATAAATGTGTTTTAGACAGAGCATAAAAGATGACTACAAATTGACATTGTCTTAGAGTAAGATTCCAGTCTCTCTTGGAAAAGATAACAAAAAGATGAGACCAGGAATGGTAAATATAAATTGGCTCTGTCTATATTTATCTGAGCCTCACCAATATTAGTGTAAGAATTGATCATTCACAACTTGTGGTTATAGCATACCTGAGGAACATATATGCATCTGGTTTTATCACAGGTTTCAGACTTGCTGGCTTTCACACAATCCTGTTAACACATCCTAATTCTAGTATTATGTATGTTTGAAAGGTTGTGAACAAAAACCACCTTATACTTAGAACTTACAAAATATTGTTTACATACTATCTCATTTGCTTTTCACAAAAAGTCAATATGAAAGTCAAGGAAGATAATTTCTTATAAATCTGACTTCCCGGTCTTTTACTATTTGCATATATTCCTAGTAATCCCCACTGTATTCTTCAACATTTGTTTCATCACTAGGAGTTCTTATGTCTAATACAGACACAATTACTGTTCCTTACGTAAAGTTGCTTCTTTCCTAGTGACTTCATACTTCCTGTAATCTCCAGGAGGCTATCTCTACAAATCCTAAGAATGTAATTGGGTGTTCTGGACCAGAAACCAGTCATACTTTCTTTGGAGCACTAGTGGGATGGTGTCTTACTCATTCATGATGGTATCTGTTAAAACAAAATACTCTCTTGTAAAGCATCTCAATGTGTTTTCATTGAACTACTGGCTGTCCTCCAGAGGAGTAGACCCACTCCAAGAAAGCATTCTAAAAATCTTGATTTTATTGGTAAGTAATTTTTCTCCAAATGACCTTTCAATTTGAGACTATTCAATTCAACCCAGTGATACTAAATAGCTCAGACGGGACAACCCAATGCAAATATTCCCAAATGATCAATTGTAACATGTTTCCTTCTGCATTTTCTGTGTATGGATTCAGAGAGATCTCTCTAAAAATCAGGCCAGAAAGCAAAGAGGAGACATTTGCTTCTGAATCTCATTTGAAAATCAAGGGGCTTTATCTGTGAAACATTCTAAAATTAGAGAATCAAAAGATTTTTCAGTTTGAATATTAAAGCACTTTTGCTTATATTTTAAAACACACATATTGTTTAAAACAGTAGTTTTCAGCAGATCCAAGGCTCTCTTTTTATAATGCCTCCCCCTTACTATATTGAAATAAGAGCATATATAACATTACATGTCTACACATAGGATTTAAACAGATCAATATAATGACCTAACTGTAACAAAAAGGAGAAATAAGGGGCCAGCCCGTGGCTTAGCGGTTAAGTGCGCGCGCTCTGCTGCTGGCGGCCGGGGTTCGGATCCCGGGCGTGCACTGACGCACAGCTTCTCCAGCCATGCTGAGGCCGAGTCCCACATACAGCAACTAGAAGGATGTGCAACTAGGACATACAACTATCTGCTGGGGCTTTGGGGAAAAAAAGGAGGAAGGATTGGCAATAGATGTTAGCTCAGAGCCAGCCTTCCTCAGCAAAAAGAGGAGGATTAGCACGGATGTTAGCTCAGGGCTGATCTTCCTCACAAAAAAAAAAAAGGAGAAATAAAACAAAAGGAATGTAAAATAAAATAATACGTAGTTCACTTGGCAAAAGCTGATGCCTGGCCACATTATGTCATGAAGGAGCCACGTGCTTCCACCATACAGAGCATCTCTATGAATTCCTAAGCACAGGTGGACACGGGTACACTCATAACCATGGGCATGGGCAACTCATATTTCATAAGAAGTCTTCTTATTGGTGATATAATTTTTTAAAATGGTAATTAACTCTTAGTAAAGTACCAAACAAACCAAAAAATCACATCTTCCCTTGATGTATCTAATAGTTGCATTCCTGGAAATTTCAGTGTATAAGACCATGTTAAAAAGATGCTTTATGTATAAAACAGGATTAGGTTGTAGGTCTAACAACTATTAACAGGTTTAATCACTTAACAGGTGAATCCTGGGTGAGTAAACTAACAATGGGATGCAGGACAATTTTCCCGTGCGCTGCTCTGTCCCACCCATTGTAGTTGTCTAGTGGACTTGACCCCCCTATTGAACGCCTTTAGTAATCTATCACTGTGATCATCAGGATCACAGATTTCCAAAACACCCCTGGGACAATACTACCCCTGCTAAAATCTAGGAAGTCAACCCAAGCTTCCCACTGAGAGCCTGACTTTCAACTCCCCTCGCTCCTTTCTGATTCAGAAAAGCCTTCTCTAGCTCCCCAGACTAGGGGATTAACTTTCTCTGTTTACAGGTTTCTTTCATAGCACATATCTTAATTTATCACATATGTGATTTTAAGTGTGTATCTCCACTCTCAAACCATAAGCTCCATGAAGGCAAATAAGAATCTGTCTGTTGACCCTGTATCTTTAGTGCCAAACCTATCCTTGGCATATGGTAGGTGCTCCGTAATAAACAAATGTTAATACAGGAATGGATAAATGAATTTGTATGCACTCAAAAGCTGAAATCTGTGTCATACTGTTTCACTGGGTGAGCTACAGAGATACTGACCTCTGAGTATGTGTATCTACCGACCGTGCTGAATGTTAGGTGCATCTTTGAAATTAAAAAAACAAAGCTCTTATGAGAAACAAAAAAATCAGTCAAAAGGAGAAAGCAGTTCTTCCTTATGTAATGAACTCAATGCGTGTTGTAGAATACAGCCTAAAGGACACTATATGATCTTTAGATTCTTATTAGTGGACTGAGTGATTTCATGAATTGTCAAAAGAATATTTTCAAGGTACTGAATGAATATTTATGGTTTCTGTAACTAAAAATAGCTTAACAACATAAGCTTAGAACAACATATCTTAAAAAATAAAGACTCGATCACTTAAGTCATTTTCCCACCTTAATATGATATTTCAAACTATCATGGAGAGTATTTATTTTATTTATTTTTATCCCATTTCATTCCACAAGAGGTTTGAGGTATATATCCTAAATTAAGCATTTCTATCCTTGGTAAAGACTGAACAAGTTCTTTTAATTTTTATCTTGGAATTGAATAAAATTAACAAAATTAGAACTCAAGATGACTAAAGGCTGAAATATCTAAATGTCATCATAATGAATTTAACTATTCAAATGTATCTCCAAACAAAAATTTAGCCAGGTGATCAATCACCATTTCTGCTTTTCCAGATGCCTGCAGTCCGTCTCAGAATAATGGAGTGCTCAAATCTTTGATAGTTAATTGTACTGGATTCTGTTTGGCAATCAACCAACTCCCTGGCCTGGGGGCAGATCATTTTATTTAATGGTTCATCACCAAGACCTCACTAGCATGACAGCATAGATCACTACGCTGTCATGTCAAGCAAGTGAGAAGCTGAGAGTAGCCCCTCCCACCTGGGAGGGATTTCACTTAATAAACTACCTAGGTACATGGTAACCAAAATGAGTAGCTATTAAGACCAAGAGTAGATAAAGGAAAACAGCAAATGGGGGAAGAGATTTTTTTCACTTTTGCTTTATAAAGTTGTGTGTTTCCTACTTCAACATTTTTCTCAAATCCAATAATTTGACTTAAAAGTATAAGAATAACATCTGCAGTGGGTTGAAATACAAAATCAGATAAACAAAAAGGATAACGATTTTTTTTTTTTTTTTTTTATGTTTGTGTTTTTTTTTTTAATTCTGTAGTGTGAGTTTTTTGTTTTTTGTGAGGAGATCAGCCCTGTGCTAACATCCGCCAATCCTCCTCTTTTTTTGCTGAGGAAGACGGCCCTGGGCTAACATCTGTGCCCATCTTCCTCCACTTTATATGGGACGCCGCCACAGCATGGCTTGCCAAGCAGTGCGTCGGTGCGCGCCCGGGATCCGAGCCAGCGAACCCCGGGCCGCCGCAGCGGAGCGCGCGCACCTAACCGCTTGCGCCACCGGGCCGGCCCCAGGATAACGATTTTTAATGTGTAAGTTTTGAGTAGAGTTTTATATTTTTCACCAAAATTGGACTTTTTAATTTTCAAAATGTAAATAGTATGTAAAAACAAAACTGTGTTCACGTCATTTTTGAAATAATTTTATTTTGTGGAAAATATTTAATTTGCAAGTCAGTACTGTACCACTGAAAAAAATGATTTTAAATTTATCTTCAAAATGCAGGCCCACATGTATTTCATGTTTCAGCCTGGATGGCTCAAGTTTGGGAAAAGGGGTTGTTTAACAGACAAGACCAATAAAAGTGCCACAGACCTCCTACCAGACTCTGTGTCAAGTTCAGAAGTCATGAAAATGATAAAACTCATTACAATAACATTGACCTACAAACCCATTTATGGACGAGAGGGACATACCTGTCCCTATGCTTGAAATTAAGACACAGTAAAAATCTCATTTGTCTTTTTTTTTAATTTATAAATCATTTATGCATTTTGCACCATGTTTCCCTATTTGGGAATATCTTCACTATTCTACTTGGTAATTTTTCAGGCACCTTTCAAGACTAAGATCAAATGTGGCCTCATTCAAGTCCCCCAGAAGGTTCCATGACCATCTCTGTCCTCTGTACTCCCAGAAAGCCTTTTTCATCCCTATTTCTCCACTCCCCATATTGTGCTATAAGTTACTTGTTCACATGCCTGTTTCTTCCATCAGAGCTCCATGAATGAAGGGACTATGTTCCCTCCTTTGTATCCTCAGCACTTAATAGTTCCTGGCACATAATAAGAATTCAATACATTTGTTTTAAATGAATGAATGATGTTCCACAGGCAAACTATGCCCCTTGACTATGATAACAAACTTCACAAAAAAAATATCTGGGGTCAGAATCTAAAATGGACTGAACTCTCTGATGACGAGTCAGGAAGTCACTGGTCCACCATTGCCTGCTGGCTCACGTGGAGAAGCGTCTGGCTGCACTAACACTCCCTTCCCCGTGCACTTCAGTGTTCTCTCCCTGATACCTGGTCTTTAATCTCCTTTCTCTCCTGGCCTCCTCATACCCTGTCTGCTCTGATCAGGAGGCACAGGCCTTGTGCCTTTCCTGTGAATCAGGAGGTCTGTGTTCTAATTTAAGCTCTGCTCAGTTATCTGCTATGAGCGTTAGCTTTAGCTGCCCTCTCTGAACCACCTTCCTCATATGCAAACAAGGGAGAGAGGCTGGGATGGGAGGTCATGGGCACAGAGTGGCACAGACCCGGGTGCAAACCTTTCATGCCCCTGAACAAGTCAAAGAGACCCAAAGCCCTCCATTCATGGCCAATTTGTAAAAGAGGAACCACCACGATTCATCCGCTGGTTTCATCAGGTGGTTGTAAAGAACAAACAAAAGCTTCACAGATTTAGCAACTGCGAAGTGCTTAAAGACATCCGACACTTTTCTGTAGTGAGCCAATACATGAATGTAGTGATATACTGTTCTATAGTAATATTTTTCTGTACTCTCCCCCGAATGCAAATCTGACTACATCACCCAACCCCCCCACCTCTTCTTAAAAGCCTCCAATGGCTGTCGGTCGCACTCAGAATAAAGCCTCTCATTAAGCGTGTAAGGTCTTTCCCTGGTGAATCCATCTCTAGAGATTTGCCCTCTCAAATGGGGTCTTACCAGCCTCAACGAACTAGTTCCAAGACTCTGATTACCACCATTCTTTCACTTCGGTACATTTACTAACTGTTTCCTGACACCGCCTCCCAGCCCCCAGCACTTTTGCATACCTCTTTCATAGGCTTGCCACACCGTATTTAACTTTTTTTTGTCTGGCTTCCACTTACTTCAGACTGTGAGCCCAGTAAGGACAGAAGAGGTGCTTGTGTACGTTGTATCATTGGGGTCCAGCATGGTGCCTCCTGTGTGTAATGTCATTTAATAAGGTTTGCAGGATGGATAAATTACTTCTTGGAAACCCCTGCTTGAGAGCTATTCATGTTGCTGAGTTAAAAGTTGGCTATAACATGTATTGATTAAATATGGATATCTCATGGTAAATTCCTTCATTATTATTGGAAAAACAAACCAAGCTGTGGTCAATTAAGGAAATGCAGAGGAAAATATGATATTAATTTGGGGCTATATAATAGACATAATAACCATTTTTTAAAATTTGGCAAATTATACTCTGCTTCTTTTCACAAAGGATAGAGGAAAGCACATTTGTGGAATGGAAAAGAAAAAAGGAGATCAGAAATATGCATGTAATAAGGACCCATCTAGTTGAACAGTAAATTTGGCTCTGAGCTTCCTGGAAATCAAAAAAGACATTCACAGTAACAAATCTCAAATCTTGATATGGAGGCAAGAGGGTGGTGGTGATAGCACAGAGGAAATGATTTGAAAGACAGAAAAAATGGTCATAGATGTTACATGCATGCATGAAATTAAAATGAACTCAAATCAGACAAATATTTTATAAGGCATCTATTGTTAGAAATTTCATTAATAATCAACAAAAGCTACATTGTTGCTTCTGCAATGTATGACCCTCTACCCACCCACCCCAACCTCAATCCAGCCCTTCTATTTTTTGCTCCTGAAATCAAACATGTAAACTAATAATGAAAACACAGGTTGAGTAGAGGTGAAAACATATAACGCTTCACATTTTGAAAAGTGCAATTATTCAATAGTTGGGGGGAAAAAAAGGAGAGATACTAAACAGATTATACTACAATATGAAATAAATAATTTATGATTTACGTGAAAAACAAAAATGATTAATTTCTCTTGGATCTTAATCAAGGCAAATAAAACAAGTGAAAGAAAATGACATGACAAATCCCTTCCATGTTAGCATTGAAAAGACAATGCCATCAATGAGTACAGAGACAACTGCACCTCAATGAATCCCCACCAAAGAAGTAAAATTCTTTGAAAGGATTTGACTTTGATACATCTTCTGGTGGCCTAACTTAATCTAAATAATGACATGGAACTCACAGCAAGTAAGCTGATGGACATAACATTAGCGTGTAGCCGAGCTATGAAGGTCGTGATGGTATCGTGAGGTCACGGTGACAGAGAGAAGAGAATGACCTCTCCCACATTACTAGCTCACGAAAATAAGATTATTAGCAATGCTTAGCTTAACCATGAAGACTCTCTAGGACCTGGACTGCCAATAAGGCAACAAAAGACACTTGCTCAAAGACAGACTCAAGTTGCAAAGGCTCTGTTCTGATGCTAAAAAAGCAAACACAACTAAAAACAAAAACAACAGACCATTTCAACAAAAAGTAATCTTGTGACTACTTTTCATCAAGTAATTCCTATAATGTTTTGTATTCCTTAATAGAATATTCAGACTTTCAGACAGCATCCATAGAATGCCAAGTAAATTCACAAATACTAGGTTTAACTTTTAATAAGTAAGTTTGCATGTAGTCCATTTTGTAACACGTATTGAGTTTAATAATGTTTAACCAAGATTGTATATTATCTATGGCAACATGACCTTTTATATAACCCATGTTAATGAAAACTCGACTGAAGAGTCAAAAAGGGAAAAGCAATATGAGCTTCTCAAGAAAAGAAAAATATTTCCTAACACTTAGATCTAAAAAGGTAGAAATCTTAAAAGACTGATGATTTGTATACATAACTTCCCTGCATAAAAATACCCCGAAAATTAAATTACAAACCAAAAATGTGGGTAAGATATTTACATCATATAGAACAAAAAGCTAGTATTCTTAATACGTAAAAAGTTCTAACACATCAATAAGAAAAAGACAAACACCTCAATGAAAAAAAAGTGCAAAGTATATGAACATACAATTCAGTAAGGAATAAAAAGAAAGCTTGACTTCACTATTAATTGAAGTAAAATAAAAATAATAAATACCTTCACTTATTATTAGGAAATATTTAAAAGAATAATCACCCACAGGGTTGGCCAGGGTATGGACATTCACCAATATTGATAGTGCAATATTAATAGATCCAACCTACTTGAAGGGCAATTTGGCAACATGTGTTTAAAAACGCATGCCATGTAATCAGGCAAATTTCTTCCTAGCAATTTATCATAAAATAATCAGGAAAGTATGTAAAGAAATATAAACAAGTATGTTCCTAAGAATAACTGTTTGCATTTCCTAAATGCCAAGTACTATACCTAGTTTTATCTGTTTTATTCCTCATAACAATCGCATTCTACAGATGCAAAAGTAAGAGACTTAGGCAGATGAAATAATTTTTCAAAGATAGAAGAAGGAGAGCCAAGAATCAATATCATCTCAGTATGATTCCAAAGACTTAACTACCAACCTATAGAAGGATTCTTTTACATTTTTTAAATAAAGAATGTCATAGGACAGAAACAGAGTGGCTGTGACAAAGAATTGAACATATCCAGAGACATAAAGAGGGTCACGAAACAGAATCAGACAAACAAAAATGGAGAGAGACAAAGAGACAGAAAGAGAGATGGAGAGGCAGAAAGACATAGGTGGAGAGAGAGAAGAAATGACAGAGAAAGAGAAAAAGAAGCACATTTTGAAATTACTAATACTGCTTATCTTATTTTTTCTTGTGGCTGTCTTGTCTGCTTCTTATTATTTCTTGAACATGTATTATGTAATATAAATATTTTTTAAAATAAGTGAATTCCTAACGGAGGCAGAGGACACAGAGTTACCTAATTGGATATATGCCTGGTAGTGCTACTAAAGCAAATGGACTAGGAGATTTCATGAGGTTGTGTCTTGCACCATTCTTCCATAAAGGTACAGGGTAGAATTCCAACATGTAAACCAGTACAGATTTCTGGGAGCACGGCATAAAAGTTAAAAGAAATCACTGGTCCAACTTAATTCCAGAGAAGGCCCAGAGGGCGGTTATTCCATGTTGTTGATTTGAGGATACACACGTAGTTTATAAATCAATATAGAAGGAAACACCAATATCCTTTTTTTTTTTTTTTTTGGTGAGGAAGATTGGCCCTGAGCTAACATCTGTTGCCCATCTTGCTCCTTTCGCTTGAGGAAGAATGGCCCTGAGCTAACATCTGTGCCAATCTTCCTCTATTTTGTATGTGGGTCCCCACCACAGCATGGCTTGATGAGCGGTATAGGTGTGTGCCTAGGATCCAAACCTGTGAACCCCAGGCCGCCAAAGCAGAGCAGGCCGAATTGAACCACTACACCACTGGGCCAGCCCTCCTATACCCTTTTTAATGGAAACTATGGATCCTATTTGCAACCCCATCTCTAAAAGGATGCACATGTGTGCATGCACACACACACATCTCATAAAACAACATGAAAATAAAAATAAACCCAGGGGCTGGCCCAGAGGCATAGCAGTTAAGTTCATGCTTTCTGCTTCAGTGACCAGGGGTTTGCCGGTTCAGATCCTGGGCTCGGACCTGCTCACCGCTCATCAAGCTGTGCTGAGGCAGCGCCCCACACAGAACTAGAAGGACCTACAACTAGGATATACAACTATGTACCGCGGCTTTGGGGAGAAAAGAGAAAAAGAGGAAGATTGGCAACAGATATTAGCACAGGGCCAATCTTCCTCAAAAAAAAAAAATAAAAAGCCTTGATTAAATAAATAAATAAATAAATAAACCCAGAAACCTTTTCAAGTGGCTACGACAATGCTCAGTGGAGAAGCACTTATGGTGGTAGACCAACCATGTCAATTTAGGACACGAAGAACTAATAATATATTTTACTGTAGAGACTTCACCTTCTTAGATTACACTGCCGAAGGTTTGCAGCTAAAATTAGGTAAAATACTGTTACTGCCAAAATTACCTGGAACCACATATTTTCAAACAGCAAAAGACAAAATATATACGTACTGCTATATGCAGTGTTTTTTATTCTTTTAAGTCATTGCCAAATTTTTTTTAAAAAACATAATTTAGAGCCATACTAAATATGCTTAAATATTTATGAACAAATCAACATTCTCCTTTCTCTTCTCTTCATGAAGGTAAATTGAAAATTATGAATAACAGTGCCAAAACTCTAGACTCCGTAGAACTTTCCCCAAATTGACTTTGAAGGTCCAGAAAGATTGTAGGGGGGCTATAATCACTTTGAGCATCCTTTCCTTAAGAGCTAGCTTCTTTCTAGTTATAATAATCTGTTCTCAGCATAAGGGTGATCCACGCGTGCTGTTCACAGCCACCTTACAATATCCATTGCTGTACAAGCACTCTTGGTGAACTCAGGTCTCATGAAGCTCAACATCGTAGCTAGACAAGTATGTTAGAAATGCAAAGCAAATTGAGACTCCTTTCTATGTCAGTGTTCTAACCAGAATGAAGCATGTAGAGAGTGATATCATATTAAAAGAAAAACAACAACAACAAAGACATGAATTTATGGCCAAAGTGTTTACCTACCAGCAGGTTGCAAATTACTCTTTTAGCTTACCTTCTTCCCCACATATTTCCCTCACAATTAGTTCTGAAAATTCTGTTAAAAGTGAGGTAAGAAAGCAAATAGTTTTGCTATCGTTTAACTTAACCTATAAGAGAGACTGAAATAAGGCTAGCAAATAGGTTTCAGTTTGCCTGCCCCTTCTAATCAGCTGGTAATTATTGCCAAGAACACTGTGTCAAGAAGGATTCTGAGTGCTGTTATTAATTACTGTTGTCTGTCACGTAAACCCAAGGGAGAGAGTGGAGGCTGCGATTTGACTCTGTTCTTTCCTGGCTTTTATGTCTAATATATTTCCATTCATGGTTAGGCTCATCCTGAAACCTCATCTTATTTTCACGGGAATATAAACAACTAGATATAAGTCAGTTTTTTGTAAGTATTAACATAGACATTAGTTAGGCTGAGACACCCTCTCAATAAGGGGTGATGGAATGAAAGATTTAACTGGGTAGCGAACAGAGATGAGCAACCACATGGTCCCCAACCCATGTGAGTCAGAGGAACTGATTTGTGAATTGCAAGGGCCTCCAAGAGGCCCAAGAGAATTTCATAGACAAAGCAAGAAATTCTATACTTTAGCTTCCTATAGCCAACGAGGTGATAGGGGGAAATAAGCTCATAGTCCTACTAATCGATACAAATGGTTTACCTCTTGCTTATCACAGTTCTGGCCTTATCAGCTTCTGTATTATAAAAAAGTATGAAAAAGATGGTTAAAAAAAGAGAGTGAACAATTCACTCTCTTGAAAGACCATGCATTATTTTGTCATTCTTATCACTTATTTTCAAAATGAAGTTTAGAAATGTTTAGATGAGTCCTTATAGTAAAGAGTGAAAAGGGCTACATTTAGATTCAGATCTGGGCTTGAACCTCAGCTCTGCCACTGATTTCTTTTTGTTGTTCATTAATTTCTATATTTGACAAAGACTTATTGAGTACTATGGGTAGTGGGAAAACAAGATAAATCAAAATATTTCACAGAATTTACAACATAATTAGAGAAGAGACTAGGAAATAAAAACGTGGAAAATGTTATAAAGATGCATTTTAGAAGGAGAAAGAAAAGAGTGAACATGGCTAGCAGTTGAATTTCTTTCATCCTTCTCAACTATACCTTGGAATAATATACATACTGCTTCTTTGCATAGTTATTCTGAGTATATAATGAGATAACATACAATTTGTTTTACGGTAAACATACTAAGCTTCATTTACCTCTTACTCCATTTAGGTTGAAAAGAACCCAGTCTGGCATCTCAAGATGCTATGTCCCTTTGGTGTCAAACTTTCCACTCCAATCATCATACAACAGTGTTGTCAAGTATTCACAAAGCAAATGTAAGTCTTTACAGAAAGTCAATATGGTTTTAGAGCATCCTCCCTAGACATAAATGTAGAAATTCTCCTTGGACTGGAGACATCCTCAGGGAAAGCTTTCTGATAACCACAAGCATCCAAGACCCTAATCTTTGTTAATCACTAACAGGTTAGCATCTCTGAAAACAACACAGCCTAAGAGCAGAAGAATGTGTGGTCTGGTTCTCATAGAATATTAAACCTAGGACAAAACATAGGGATTTAGAAGGTTATTTTTTAAAAATCTGAATTAATAACACATTATCAGTTTGGTAAGAAAATATGAACAGCAATTATCAAGCTTCCAGATATGAGACATAGCTTAGAAATAGAACGTATTTGCTACTAACTCTGTGGAGGAAGACTATATAATTTTACAGTACAAGGAACTTTTTGCAGTATAATTAAACAATCCATCAAAATATCTTAAAACACTGCAAAAATCTTACATTATTTTATTTGTACTGAATTAGCAATTAACTCAGCTCAATAAATCCTATTCTATCCTTAAAGCACCTATAATAAGATAAACAACATGTATTGGGTAAAAATTGAAAATAACTGTAGAGTATAATGTATTTATATTATAATGTATTCTATTTATTTCATTTATCTACATTACAGGCATTGTAAAAGTTCTAAATCAGCTTCTCTCTGTTTTTGTAAAACTTTTGGCTAAAGAAATGACTAGCCTGGGAGCTTCTACCCAGTTCACAAAGAATCATGCTTTTTCTCCTCTTTCTTATAAATGAAAAGGTAACTAGTCAAGTAACTCTTAAAATTCTGGACTCTGAATGCTACCTAAAGTTCTGAGTATCTCACCAAGGAAAATGACCCTAAATTAATGAGGATTAATAGATGTCATTCTTTCAAGGAAACTTAAGAGCTTTCGATCTTAAACAAGTACTTGGTCCTACATGGAATGATGCTACACATTTAGAAATGGAAAGAGAATCAACTAGGCAAGATCAGTCATAGAAAAATCAATTTATTGCTAGACAGCTGAGGTCAGGAGACCTCAAACTAGCACTTTATGTAATATTTACATTAAATTGAAGAAAATCGTAAGTAACAGAAAATGGCATATCATATAGTGATGGTAGAAAGTTTAAACTGAATAGTCATGGAACACAATGGTCCAGAATTGAATTGAGTACATGTGGCATCAATTTTAGAGAAAGCCTGGATCTAATGAATTTAGTAGTTCATTCTAGGCAAAGTCCTCCTTTAATACTCTTCATTGTCCTAAGTTTTTTCACCTGCGTTATAACTGAAGAAGACGGAAATCTGTCAACTTGAAATCACAATACAGAAGTCAAGTATTATTATTTTATTAATAAATAATAATAATTCCAGCCAACTTAAATCAATTTAGCTCTTATATTAGTTGAAATAGGGAACAACTGGGATTTCTAAGTAGAAATGCCTACACGAGTAAAAGAGAGGATTAAGACTTGCAATATGGCAGCACTGTAACATAGGCAGGCGAGAAAAGGGGCAGTTAAGTTGAAGGGCTGATTTGGAAGCTTTTTACCATGGTCTAGGTTTGAGATAATAAAATAAAATTAAAAAAAAAAAAAAAAACAAGAAAGGACATAATTAAGAAAAGATGCTAAATACGAAATTACAAAGTTTGGCAGTTGGTTGGGTGGAAACATATAGGACAGGCGTAAAAAGAAAAATTCAGAGTTCAGCAAGTGGAAGAGAAGACATTCTGCTAACAAAATGGAAATCAGTAGGAGCAGCTGTTTGAGCATGAAGAAACTGAAGAGCACAATATCAGTGTAGACATAGAGGCTTGAAAATATTATGGACATCCATGGAAAAAGAATCTAGACGTCAAGAGAGATTTTAGGCAAGAGAGAAGGATTTAATAGACTAGTAATGTCGTGTAAGTCGATAAGATTATAAAAGTGTTTAAAGATTACAATTGGACCAATGATAGAATCTTGAGTAAAAGTGATGTTTTCAAGTGGTGGAAGGCATTTTACTCATTCATTCTTTCAGCTCCTACTACTGCGTTAAGCACCCTGCTAAGTATCGAAAACATAAGAATCAAGACAGAGGTACACGATGTATATTTGGAAACCAACAAGACAGAGGTGCACGATGTATATTTGGAAACCAACAAGACAGAGGTGCACGATGTATATTTGGAAACCAAAAGACTATATCCACATTATTTTAATAGTGGTCTCAATCAAGAAATTTAGGGTTTAATATAACATGCTTTGTTTTCCGTTGTCATGTTTACAACTATACATTCTTCCTGCAAACATCTCTTGAGAGCCAACTACCTGAAAGGAATTTGCCAGATGCTGAAAATTGTGTTAGTCTTGGTTTCGGAAGTTACCGTAAATACAGTAATCACCTTTCTTTGGAAAACACAGTGAATTACAAAAGAAACGGAAACTCCACAAGTATCGAACTTAGCGCACGTGCGAAGTTTTGACGACACTTTGTTAAAAAGAAAATATAAAAAGAGAAGGTTTTGTTCCATAACATGTCGTAATTAGGTGAAAATACCATGGCTGTCTAAACGCTACATAGTTAGCTGAAAGACTCCACTGGTGGAGTTCATGGCCACTTAGTAAGATGGCTCTCAAGTAGTGAGACCATCAATGGGGGTGAAATGATTGAGCCAAAGAGAGGTGGAACAATTGTGTCTCTCTTTTACACCAGATTCTACTGCAGTCTCCTAAATGGTTGTTTAGTCTTCGTTTCCTCTTAAACTTTACATTATCACGTGTAAAGAGCCTTTCACTTTCTAGGCATATACCAGACACATAAGAAAATAATTTTAAAAACTGGTATTTATTTTACATAGTTTGAACAGAAAAATACCAAGAATGTCTTATCCAAAATAGAATGTTCCAGTGTTTACTTTTTTTTTAAGTGAAAAGCGAATGAAAACTTTTCCTTCAAAAAATGAAATTTTGAAAATGATTAGGGGTAGATCCTGCTTTAATTCTCTGCTTAGAATGCCTATCATAAAAACAGAAAAAAGAAGATTTACTTTTTAAAGCAATTTATACATCAAATGGCAACATTACTTGGATTGTAGCCAGGTTAAAAAGTTCCATGAGAAGTGCCACCCTACAAAGACGTGTTACCAGAAACCAGTGTCCAGCGTAAAGCAATAAACGTAATGCTGTACACTAGCAATGCTATACTTGGCCTATTGTCAAGGATATCTACTCACTTTAACTCTCAGACCGTGTCAGTATATTAAATGAACTTTTCTTTAGTAAGAAAAAAATTTTACCCACACTCTATAATGTTATTTAAATATTTTATAATAACCATGTTGTCCCAATGCTGCAAAAAATATTACTATTTTTATTTTATTTTATTTTTATTTTTTATTTTTTGTGAGGAAGATTAGCCCTGAGCTAACATCCAATGCCAATCCTCCTCTTTTTGCTGAGGAAGATTGGCCCTGAGCTAACATCTGTGCCCATCTTCCTCCACTTTATATGGGACGCTGCCACAGCATGGCTTGACAAGCGGTGCGTTGGTGCACGCCCGGGATCCGAACCGGCGAACCTCAAGCCGCCACAGCACAGCGCGCGCACTTAACCGCTATGCCACTGGGCTGGCCCCCAAAATATTACCATTTTAATCTTTAAGAAAACTTTCTCTTGTCTATACACTATACCTTTGGTCAAAATCATAAGTTTTTCCATGCATAATATTACCGAAGTCTTATTATCAAATGCGCTAATTGTGTTTAACACTGACTCTGCTGCAGACTCCAAAATGTGCAATGAAATCACGATCTTTAAGCGAAAAAGGTTAAGATTAAAATGAATATCTATATATCTCCTAGAAAACTTTATATAGCAAAATTGAGAACTAATTAACTTATGTACTATCACTTTTTCTTTAGGGCCTTAAAAGAAGAGAAAAAAAAAAAGTACAGCACTACTCTCCAAAATGCCACTATTCAGTATGTCAGTACAAGTCTACCAGTTGTAATCAATGACCCAAGAAAGAAAAATAAAAACTATACCTGCACAACTAAGAATTCCATTTTATTGATATTTTCCTGTACATTTGCAAATTGTGGATCTTATCATGAGCAAGGAGAGGAAATATAGCCTTTCAACTAATGTCCATTTCCCTTACTCTCAGCGAAAGGGAAGTGTTTTCATGGAGGGAGGGTGACAGAGCATTCTCATCCGTGTGCAAGTATCGTGGGTATGACAGGAGATTTGGTGCCCAGGCAGACTGACTTCAAAGCTGAGCTGTAAAGGATGAATATATGTTTCTTAGGGGAAGATGGAACAGCATTTCGGACTAAAGGGACAGCCGGTGTAGGAGTACCAAAGCTGAAAGTTCATGTCATGATGTGGAGATGGTCAACACAATGGAGTGGAGAGAGCAATGATTCTTTGAATGACATGGGCATTTTTCAAACTCCAGAATTCCGGGCTCTCATCTATAAATAGGAACTCCCAGAGTAGAGCCTGAGTATCTAGATTTTTAAAAACTCTTTAGGAAAGCATAGGACATTTAGGGAATCTTATTCACCCCCAGAGCGAGCCTCAGGTAGCATATACATCAGTAGGGATGTGCTATACACTTTTAGTTGATGCTTTGCTAACAGCCAAGAAAGTCTTACAGAAAGTATAGCATAAATTGCTTTTGCTGTCATCACCATTGTTTTTTTTAATGGCCAAGATGTGGCCAGAAAAGCCACAGGAAGGGCTTGGGTACTCACACTTATACTCCTTAAACAATGACGGGGTTAAGCTACATTCAGCCACCACATTTTTAAACAAGGCCACAGTTTTTCATCCAATAAATAGTAACGGAGTTTGACTGGATGAACCACAGGGCTGGACTGCCTATCTAACATTCCAGAATGACACTGATGCATCATAATAGGTGTGGCCTTTAGAAGACATTAAAATAATAAGAGTCTCTAGATTTACCAGTTTCTTAACACATCTGATCATTACTGAAAGCATTTGCATTCAGCTATGTTGACAACTATTACAAGCCAAGGACATCTTTCTAATGACTGCTGAGACTTTTTTTTAATATCTCTCACTCGGCTTTACTTAGCAAACTGTTCTAGATAAACAGATAAAATGAACTGTAACTTAAGCTCCTTCATCAGATTTCATCTGTGGCCTACATAGATTCTTTCCCCAGAGCTCAGAGTTGGGAATTTTAAAAAGGTTTAGAGTTTCCACAGAAAACTACGAATTAATTCACTTGATCACCACTGAATTTCATGTGTTCCAAAGTACACTTAACATAAAATGGTTATCATGGGTGGCAGCCACATTCATGCAAAGTGGCAATGTCTTAGCAGACACCAGTGACAGAGCTCGGATTAATCGGAAGTCTATCTGGCATGTGTCTGGCATGCAGTCTACAGCATGATGTCTGGACATGCAACATAGATTTTTGCCACGGCAACTTATCAGGTTCTCCCTTCTGAAGTTAGAGAAGAATAGAACCTCACAGCAGATACAAATCACAGCCCAGTCTCCAAGATTCAATCTGAAGACCTAAAATCTGTGAGACTGCCAGGGGCAAACTCTATATTCTTGCTTTCTTTCAACTTCCTCTCCATCTTCCATTTCTCCTTTTTCCTATCCTGCTGCATCGCACGTACAAGCAGGAAGTGTAAAAGGTGTAAACTGTTTAAATTGGAATAAAGCAAGTTTGGAAAGGACAATTCTTACGCAAGTCCTTAAAGAAATAACCTTCTTTATAAAAAGGGGGTGGCGCGTGTGTGTGTGTTTTCTCACAAGCTAAGCTTCGAATTATGTAACAAGAATTATAAGACACACAGAATGGAAAAAGGCAATAGCTCGTACGACATGAGGCGATAATACACCTCGGGAGGTCAAACTGGGTTGCTTGATGAGGGCCTTTTGGTCACTGCCAGTTCTGATTTAGCAGGACGCTATTGATGCCCACACCAAACAGGCCTGAAGGAAGTGGAGACTATTAAATCACTTGTGTACTTCAAGTGAGCACCAGTGGTACTCAGTCAATGATTTTATTGATCCACAATACTGTTCAATTAAGTGTGTTTATTTTGATTCTGCGATTAACAAGCATTTGCAGAAGGAATACTCACAGTGCAACAAAATCTAAAATTATCCCTTTCACTCCCCTCACTTCTTCCTTGTGTACCAATGTGATTTTGAGTTAATAGGTTATGCATTAAATGAACAGATATTATCATGTTTAAGAGTAGTATCGAGTGCAGGGTCTAAACTCTCAGGTCTTCTAAGAATTCATTTCCTTTGTACAGTCAGTGAACAGAAGAACATGGCAGGAGTTAGTGATTAAGCTTAAGGAACAGGCCCTTCATGGACAACAGGTAAAGAGCAGGTTGCATGGCTGTTGATAAAGGAATAAGATTGATTTTGCTGCCAAAGTTGCCAGAATCAAACAGCTAAATCAAAAGTCTAAAGGAGGAAAAAATGGAAGTGCAGTATATTTTATCAAATCAGAGAAGGAAGCCAAAGTATAATTTCATGAGTGTCATGCTTAGAATCTGGTATAGCTCATTGACATCACCCAATGACCAATCAATACCATCCAAATGCCCACCCCGCTTCCTGCCAGCTCTTAACACACAACATCTTCATTCTCTGCTGATTGCTCTTACACATTCTCATTTATCCCCCTTGTGACAAATTTGCTGGGCCTATGTATGTGGATGCACTTTAAATTGTTCATTGTGCCCAAACCAATCAAGTAACCATTCCCATATAACAATATAACTGAAGAAGACAATACTTCTGGGATTCTATCAATAACTTTAATACGTTATTAGATGAAAGCTGGACAATATGACAAAAAAATGCTGGCTGGAATTCTTCAGAAACTATTCTGCTCCTGTCTTTATTATAGCTAAGGCTGAGATCATGATCATTTCTGAAACAAGGGGAATAAAAGAAAACTTTGACCACTTTTGTCTCAAAAATATGCACCTTGTGAAATTACTGTTTTTTAGAATGGGAGATATAAAGAATGGGAAACTCTGGAAATAAAAGCTTTCTGATTTTTTTTTTTTTTTGGTGAGGAAGATTGGCCTTGAGCTAACATCTGTTGCCAATCTTCCTCTTTTTGCTGAGGAAGATTGGCTCTGAGCTTACATCTGTGCCCATCTTCCTCTATTTTGTATGTGGGATGCTGCCACAGCATGGCTTGATGAGTGGTGCGTTGGTCCACACCCAGAATTTGAACCTGTGAACCCTGGACTGCCAAAGCGGAGTGCGTGCACTTAACCACTATGCCCCCAGGCTAGTCCCTCTGATTATTTTTTAAATATCTCCATTTCAAGTTATACCTCAAAGCCCTTCCAGATTGCTTAAACTGTCCAGAATGGCACTGCCAGGGCACCTCTCATTGTTCTTACCCCCAAATATGAACTTGCCTTGTTTTCTACCCCAAAGACATATTTATCTCTTCTGGATCTTGGCCCACACAAATATGGATTTAATAATTCATTACCGTTGTCTATCTTAGTTCATGAGACTTTATACTTGGGGATAATGATGGAGAATAAGAAGAAATATCATGGAATCACTAGACTTGACCTGGCTCTTGGCTATTGGAATGTGGTCTTCATACTTCTTGCCTGAGTTGATATTGAGAAGTAGAAGTTTGAAGTTAGGATTGCTTTGTTTACTTTTATTTCTCCCTCAATGGAGCCACAGTTTTAAAGTTGGCGAATTTCACAGAATTTAAAAACATAGATCTCATTCATGGGACCACAGCCACCTCTCTTTGGTATCTCTTCCTGAGCAAACTTCCCTAGAGAGTGATTGATATTCCATTTCTGGAATTTGCTATCATCTCTTCTCAGTCTCCCTCTAATAGCATTTGCTGCACTTCATCATCTCCTCCTAGTAGGTTTTCCTTAGTTGGTTTCCCTGATCCTCTACTCTTGGAATTTTCTTTCTAATATTTCAGATAATTTCCTTCATTGGCATCTCCTCTTTCTTATCACCTCTTATATCTAGAGGTGCCTCTGTGCCTGCTTGGTTTTATTGTACACTGCTCTCTTAGGAATCTCATCTACCCTCATTATTCTACCTATTAATTCAATGGATATGATTTTTAAATCTATATTGGCAGTCCGTGATCTCTACTGTATTACTTCTTCCCCTTGATGACCTGTAAGAACCTCAAACAAATGTGCTAAAAATTATATTTAATGCTCCTTTTCCCTCAAGTAATTTCCCTCCTTTGTCATCTATTTCTGATGCAATCGTTCTCTATCACCACGTGTTTAAAAACAATTTAGTCACTTGTAACTCCTCCACTTTCTTCACCTTTACCACCCCCATAACCAATTTTCAAGTTTTGTAAATTCTATTTCAGAACAATCTTTACATCCCCTCCTCCCATTTCAGTTCTTACTTCAAAATTACATCTACTTTATTTCCCTAAAGTAATAAGGATTTTGTGTCCTTGATACTAATCTCTTCTCCAGCCAATCTGTCCCACCCTCTTCCGTTCCTTCCTCCTTCCCTCTCTGCTTCCTTTCTTTTTTCCTTTCCTTTCTCTCTCCCTCCTTTCTTTCTTCCTTCCTTTTTTCTTCCTGTAGCATTAACATGCATGTTCTATGTGCCAGGCACAATGCTAGGCACTGGGGAATACCAAGACAGACACAACAGATTCCTTTCCGTCAGAGTCCTTCTAGATGAAGCTTACCTAACCCTCTCCTGACCAAAACGAAGAGACTCACCAAACAAATACAGAATAAAGTTTCACGCTACTTACCTACCATTTAGCAATTCCCTCGACCACCATTACATTTCAAAAATGATCTAATCTCAATTTACTTTTGAGGTCTAACTGATTTTTTATTTTAACCTATGTAGTTTTCATTTGTTCAAACGATTTGTCCCACTCTTTGTCTTACAAATTCAGTGACTCAAAATACTCATTATCGATTTTAGACTGAAACTTATAAATCTACTTTCTTCCAAGTGGGAAAGGGAAGAAAATCATATTTGATAATTTTAGAGCATAAATCCCTTTTCAAAGGTCAGGACTTATAAATATAAGAGACACTATATATTCACATCACTTGTGAATGATAATAAACTCATAACATTAAATTTTGACTTGTACATTGTTTTTCTCCTGAGCATTTCATTTAATCATGATGGGCAAGAATATCTTTAAGAAAATGGAATTATTCATGCTCCCATGATACTCTGCATTCTTCTTCCCTAGTTACCTTCATCTTTGCATGTATCAATCCTACAAATCTTCCAAGGCCCACTTCAAAAATCATCTCCATGAGGCCTTTCCAGATAACTCTAGAGGAAAGAATTCCCTGTCCTCTAGCCTGCTCCACCAAATTTCCACATTTCAAATGTTATTATTGTATTTTTTCAAACATAGACTTTTAGACACACTTAATAAATAATATGTTGAAAAAGTTTTTGTTTTTTGACTCCAAGCTAATATTCCGAAAAAACCATGAGGCTGTTATATCATGATCTCCTAGAACAAAGGTTATCGCAGTTTATAGTTTCTTTCTTGGTATTCCCAAGGAGCAAGATGAATAGAAAGAGACAAAAAAAAAATGCTTAAGGATAACAGTTTCTAAATTTTTGAAGTTTACATGAACTTAAAAAAAAAGGACTGGGGCCGGCCCCATGGCGAAGCAGTTAAGTGCGCGTGCTCTGCTGCTGGCGGCCTGGGTTCGGATCCCGGGTGTGCACTAAAGCACCGCTTGTCAGGCCATGCTGTGGCAGCGTGCCACATAAAGTGGAGGAAGATGGGCACGGGTGTTAGCTCAGGGCCAGTCTTCCTCAGCAAAAAGAGGATTGGCGTGGATGTTAGCTCAGGGCTGTTCTTCCTCACAAAAAAAAAAAAAAGGACTATAATCAAATCTGACAGGACAGTTAGGTCCTGGAGAAGACTCCAAGTGTCATAATCCTGTTGTCGATGACAGAGTGATATGGTCTTGCAAGCCATGTACCTTGGTCTCTGCTGATGGAAAGGTTCAAACAGAGGAACAACTTCCTAAATTATGGTTTCTGCATCAACTACCTTACATGGTTCTATAAGAATTTGGTTATAGGAAAAAAAGTAAGGATAAATCTTGTTCCACTGATTTCTTTGTATTTTTATCCAAGAAATATGGATAGAGTGTGAGTATTAGAAATTAAGCCAATCAGTGGTTTTGGTTCAGTGACTAAAGTTTGGAAGGAAAGTTTCTGAAGTTATAAAGATCCTGGAGATTGCCACCACCACTTTATCCCACATAGACAACCCAAACTTGCTAAGTGATGGGCAAACTTTCAGAATCGACTTACCAAATCTTCACTCACTCCCTATCCTGTGTACATTAGTAAGTGAGTACACATCACTTAACTGACCTGGTTAGATCAGCATAACTGTGTTGAGAACGATCAGCAGACACACTTGTAAACCTCAGGATCCCAATAGGCATCTAGGGACCAGGGGCAAGGCTGGAAGTCCTAAGAGAATGCCTCCAGGAGGTGGCTTTTCTCTACCTATCCACAAGAAAAACCAAACTTCTGACAAATGTGCCACAAAAAATAACCTTGAGTGTCATTTTTGCAAAACCTTTCTCCCATTTGCAATGCCTTAGCTCATTAATTCATAACATAATCTATACCTGAAGCCAAATCACTAGTTAATTCTAGAAAACTAAAATATTTCATCTCTTCATTTAAGAAGCCATTTCATATTGTCCCCTTTCAGAAGCATCTCTCTTCCAATTTTTAAATGTAGATCTCTAGATTTTATCTGACTCAATTTCACATGTAAAAATATGAATTTAACTTCACAGAGCACGGAAGAAATCAAAGAAAAGAAACACAATACCATTTCCAATTGGCTATCACCACTGATAACCATGGTTATGGTTCTTGCAAATTAATGGTGACTATAACAGCTTTTCACAAACAGCCTCTCCTAAATGCAATTACAATTAGCTCGTTTCAATATAACAGCATAATAGGTAAATTCATAAAAATAATTACTATTTTTTATCATTCACTATGTTCCAGGCATTAGGCAAAGCAGATAATACTCATTATTGTATTTAATCCTCACAAAACCTTATAATATAGGTACTATGAGAATCCCACATCATAAATGAAGAAACCAAAGCTCAGAGAGGTTCAGTAACTTGCTCCATGTCACACAAAAACAAGGGGCAGAGCTCAGACTTAGATGCAGGTTTCTCTAACTCCAAATCCATAATTACTATACTAAGCTGCCTCATAAGCAATGCAGTAAAGTATATAAAATCTTGAAAAATGCTAAATATCATGGTAGTATTAGTCCACATATGCAATTGCTTATTTAGTCATTAGTAAAATAATCCATTAAAATGAAATGTATTATGGCCCTTTTTTATGACAAGATAATGAGAATGGAAATGCACCAGCTTTCTAAATGCTCTATCATATATTCTTATAGTCAGAATTTTTAAAAAAATATCTGGATGTCAGTGATAACTAAGAAAAGATAAAACTGCATTAAGTATCTGAGAGAGAATAAATTTACTTGCAGTCGCCAGGGAGATGGAACTCCACAGATATTTACTGCCTAGAGTGTAAAACAGTGTGATTCTAGAATGGGAAGACATCATCAGTGTCGGTTCTATCATTAAGTACATTTTCAGGATTCAGTAAATAAATGTTTAAATTCTAAGAATGATTTTGATCATTAAAGCAACTGTGCATTTGCTGGAAGTAACAAGCTTCTGAGAAAAAAAAGAAGTCTAGGTTAAACGTTCACGTGTGTGGGGTGTCATTTGATGCTCAACGCTCCTTTGATCTTCGATGACATAATGCTGGGTCTGGATGCCTGAGAGGTTCAGGACTACTCCTACAATGAATCAAGGGGTTTTTACCTCCTTATTCTGAAAAAACTTGAAGTACAACTTGTGATCTGAAATTATCTGCATTTTTGGCAATATAAGCAATCATTTATTCACCATGAGCTGCTCAGAAATCAGTTGTATATGGTAGACATTCAAGATACATCTACAGACTGGAGACTACCTTGCTGATGGAGACAGTGAGCCAAGCTAAGCGGACTGTTCTAACTCCATTCTTCCAGTAAAGCCAGAGGCATAAAAAGGTTCTTTGTTTCTGTTTTTCACACTATATTTCTCTTTTTGATCTGCTTCCTTAATATAGCTCTTATGTTTATTTTTCTAAGAAAATATAGCCCAGATTTTTTATATCAGTTTAATATTTCAGCCTAATAAATGTTTTCTTTAGAAGACATTCCTGTCCATACACTGAAATTCAAACCACAAAGGAAGTTTACTAAGAACAACGTAAACTTGATCAGAAATACACTAACTGATTTTATTAATAAAAATTCAATTGACTGATTTTTAAAAATAAATTCAAGACAAAAGTTTATCATGTACATTTTTTTTTCAGGGCTTAACTTAGCAAATTAGCCATTCCTTTAACACAAGTCAGTCTAACTACACTTTTATATCAGGCACACATGCCACTTCCCTTGATAGAAAAGTGTTGTTAGGTTAAAGTCATTTTTTTGAAAAAATTATATTCTAAGCCCTAAAGGATAAACATTTATCCACTAAGACAGAAGGATAAAGATTTTAATGGCATCTTGCTTTAGGATTCAAAATAAATAAGGCAGAGATGAGTTTCCATCTTCTTAAGACTAAATTACAGAGATTAAAATATATAAACACAAAATGAATGTGTTCCATTTGCATATTATATTTCGCTCTTAAAGTTGATATTGAAGATTAAGGGTCAGCATTTAATCCTCACTATCCTAATCCCTAAAATTACAAAGACACACATAAGTGCATGTCTGCTGCACTAAATTACCTTGAAAGAAAGCAAATTCCGGATGAAAAGGGAAGCATATTTATACTATGGTGATTTAAAATCTGTCGCCTAAACACATCTTCTCCCCTCGATCCATTGACCTAAATTGCACACTAAAAGCTTGTTTGTCTGCAAATGGGCAGCTAACACTTTGAGACAATCCAGAGATTCTTCACTTATGCAGAATCATGCCAACAATTTTTCTGACTACAATAAACACTGTCTTGTTCATATTCCACAGAAACAGGAATTGTGTTATAAAACAGAAGACTTTCTTTACAGTGTTAAAACCATTTCCTGGATAGTTAATTATGAAAATTCAGAACTCTGGATGTAAGAAGTTGTGAATGCAAAAATAGCTTTATAAAAACATTTCATTAAAATGCTACTATATCTAACAAAATATTGCTAGTTCTATTGAATTCTAATGCTTTTCTCATGAAGATAGAAAAGATGGGCTTTTTTTCCCCCCATGGTTGAAAAATACTTTAAAGACAAGGATTTATTTCCTGGATATTCTTGTAACACTTTCTGAAATCTAAAGTCCAGTGCAATGAATTTTCAAAGCAAAATAAATCCAACTCACAAATTCACCTAGTGGTTCAGAAACCCCCACAATTCTTATCTTCTTTTGGAAAAACTAGGTTGTTTTAAACATTAATATCAATGTGGCTGTGTACAACAAAAACAGCATAATGGCATAACAGAGACAGTATACACCTGTAAAAGATCAAATTTCTTCCTAGGTTATATCTGCTGGTTTTGTCAGATATACATTTATTTTAGAAAATAATTTTCTGAAATCACATTCTATACATCAATGAGATTATAACACTGCAGTAGACTTGGTTCCTCTATAAATCTGTTGGATCATCAATCCTATGTCAATAGAGTATCAAGTTCCTTCCTTTAATATGTATTTCAAACAATTTTGTGTATCTCTGAAGAAAGGAATCCCCACTATTAAAATCTATGCTATCTGTGTGCATCTGTAACAATTTGTATAAATTCAGGAAATATTCTTATAACATATTATGTAACACTGAAGACTAAAATATGTCTCTGTGAATATGTTTAAAGGACTACATAGGATGATGTTAAATTAGTAGGAGGCTCACTTTCTACTGTAAACATATATTTAAGTATATTTCAAAGCGCACTGAGATTTTTTTATCGAGAATTCTCATTTTCTGTAGACACAGAAACTACAATGGAAGGGTCCAATCATCTTAAAAGGGAGACTACACTGCCAATGATCCAGTGTATTCAGCATTTCAGGCCAAACCCCTGCTGTTTAGCCATGGTAGTTACAAAAGCAGACTAATGAAAGCTGCAAAAATTATAATTAATTTTCATTCTAAAGAAATCATTCTGCTCTAATCAACTGCCTATCAAACGTCACTGCAAATTATGCTAAAGAAAAAATTATGAGGCCAGGTTTATGGAGTAAAATTTTCCATATACTGTATCAGAATAAAGAATGCCTGTGTGGGAATTACTTCTAATGAACAACAAATTACAATTACTAAACCAAATGAATCATCTGCCTTTTTTTGTTTGTTTTCACGGCCTCTCTGGTGCAGAATGCATTGTCAGCTTAATTCCCATTCAAAATGGCAGACTGCCTCATCACCAGCTCTCACGTCCATAACGTTTTAACAGAAAATCTGTAACAGATGTTTTCAATTTTAAGAAGAGGACAAGTATGTTTTATAAATATGTTCTAAACATTAAAGGCTGGCGTTTATAATAATAAGGTACATGCCTTTTTCAGACTGGAGAGCTCGGATGACTAAGTACTCCTAAGCCCTAAATTAGCACATAAAGTATTCATAGACCAATACCAATAAAAACAAGTCCTGATGTACTTTATTAAACATTTCATTCAAGTAAATGTGTTTTGTCTCTATCCTCTAATAGGTGATCATTTGTTTCAAAGGGGCATGCATGAGGACATTCAGTAATGACATCTATTATCAAACCTTTACAGAAAGGTTTAAAGTGGTTAGCTGGATACATCATCTGGCATCTGCATAAAACATTAAAAACGGAAAATCAGTGTCTTATTAGCATGTGTCTCTTATTAGCTGGGCTTTCCCTGTTGAGGTTTGGGAACCATGATACTGTAAAATACTTGGAAGACTGACTTTTATCAGGGCCATTTATGAAAAAAGAAAATCTGATCTGGGCACGCTCTTAAAAAGAGAGTATGGCATCTGAATATACCTTAATATAATGCAAAAGGAATACTTACTAAAACTAATGAGTGTTTTTTCTTTAAACTGCTATTTATGGCACTCACAAGTAGCACTGACTCAAAACTGCAAAGAGAACATGTTTTAAAATAGTTCTCTAACATCCGTTATTAAATTTTTTTTTCTCCTTTAAATGAAAGGTATTATCCTGACAGCCTCCAGGGCTCCGGGTCTCCATTGATCGCATGCACAGCACAGACTGGGTAGTGTGAGCCCCTCTCCACCACCAGTGTGTCTCAGCCCAGATGGGGGGGATCAGCTCTGAGGCAGACAGGACAGCAGCTCAGCTCTCATATTCACCCAGTCCTGAGTTTCTCTGCTGAGATGACCAAAAAGGAAAAAATTACCGGTAAAGCTATGAGAGTTTATTCTCAAAGAGAAAAATGGACTAGACCTCTATCTTTTTCTGCTGCTCCTAACATTGTTTCACTTTCATTTTAATTGAAAGCTTTGTACAATGCTATTTTTTTCCCCCTGACAATCACTGGAAATCCAGATTCCTTTCTGCAATTAAAAAACAAAAGACAATTGTATTAGATTATTTCGTGAACTAGACATAGAGAAGGATATATGATTCCAGGCCTCTCCACAGGCTGGATGAATCTCTGTCTAAACACCCTCTGCTTTGAGTGGATATTTAACTATCATCTACGATGGGAACTGAAATGGGCTGCTTTAGAAAAGCAGTTTGCATGCCAGGGTCCACTCAATGTAATGGTGTCTGCTTTGAAGATTATTTTTCTCCCCCCACCCTTGTTCTGAAAGGCAAGAATGAAGAAAATGACAGCTCCATTATTAGAAATGCAACCTCAGAAACAAACTAATGTAGAATTCTCCGAAGTTATACTATGGAGGCAAAACACATTTTTAAAAGCCCTTCCCTATTTTTGCAATTGCTATTTTATGATATGGAGTCATGCTTTTAAAAATATTCTTTCGCATTTTCCTAGGTTTTATTTTGCATTTTGATCAATGGAAATAAACTAAGGCGTTACCGTCGTGTTTCATTTCTTTAGTTTTACTCTATAGTTACGGCTAATTTAGAGGCCAGTTGTCGCCTTGGCTTTGCAAAAACTCCAAGGGAATTTTTAATTTTAGGTAAAAGTTGTTTTCACTCAAAATATACATGACGTTGATGACGCAGCTGTTTCATTATTTTTTAAACTACATTTTGAACTTATAAAATATTATGAAGATTAATAATTTAACAACAAATACTCCTTTAACACAGATACAATTAAATATCCCATAAAACAGACTGCCCTTCTAAAAGTGAAACAGGTTTGAAAAAAGTTACTTTTCCTGAATATACCTGTATTAACCCATTCATACTGATAACATACATAATAATACTTTGATGAAGGAATTCAACTCATGACAAAATATTCCCTTATGAAAAAGATAGTATCTGAGAATTTATTAGGAACTAATAACACATATTTTACCCCTTACAAAAAATTTGATCATAAATATGCTACCTACGACTATCACATTAAGGAAAAATCAGTTATCATATTCCATTCGAAGGTTGCTAGCTAAAATTAGTAATTCCGGTGTGGTCAGCATTCATTCCTTTGATTCAGAAATATATATTGACACTAATTTTGTTATATATTGAGAGAGCATTGTTCTACTTTACTGATCCTGAAAATATGAAACAATGGACTTATTTACTTTTGAAACTCAGGATTCTTTCAATTATATTTGAAATGAAATGTTTGCTGACATCTACAGATCAGTGACTGAACGGGAGAGAAGGCAGAGCAGCTCCCATATTCACTGAGTCCCATGGACTCCCTGGCCATGTACTGCCTTTACTAATGTTTAGATCACAGTCTTCCATCACGAAGAAGATAAGTATCTACAATTATACTGACTGAGTTATAACTTGGGGAGGAAACAACCAACTCTCTCCTAACTCAGACAATGGCTTCTTCCCCTTCTCCCCACCTCCAAACTGGACACCCACCTCCCCAAACCCTGTAAGCCTCCATTAAGACAAAACACTCTCCTGTTTCTGTCTTGCCCCGTTAGCCACACTCTCCTCCACTTGTAAAAGGTCTTAACCGTGTAGCTCTCTGTGTCCACTCTCTAGGATGCTAGTCCTTAAATTTACAGGGTCTGAGAATCTTACAAGAGGTATGGACACACTCCTCAGTGAGAAAATGCATACTTTTTTATACACTCAGGAGAGTCACCCTCCACACCTTTCTTAAGCTCACCTATAGATGCCCGAGGTACCTGTGGACCTCAGATTGATGATGTCAGCCTTCAGAAAAGCCTAGAGTAAAGAACAGTGATGAAGAGCACAGCCTCCAGGCAGACAAGTCTGGGTTCACATCCCAGCTCCTCAAATATCTGTATGACCTGGGTAAGGCACCTGACCTTGCTATGTCCCACTTCCTGATCTGTACAATTGCAATGATAACTGCATGTACTTCATTGGGCTGCTGTGAGGACTGAATGATACAGTGGACATAGAACATTCCTTGGACACAGAATTTTAGTTATTGTGTAGTGATACAAAATGTAGGAGCTTTATATATGGTGTATTAGTTGCTTGTGTGTATCTCTTACCATCCCCAAGTTAAGGACCACATGTTAATTAAGTTTGCATACTCCAGAGTACCTCAAAAAGTGATTTTAAAAGAATACTATTGAGGCAAAACTCTTTAAAAAACTTAAGAATTTTTGCTACAGCATATAATATGAACAAAGTTTGCAGAATCAATGCATTTGCTTCAGAGTTTTAAACTCTTCAGTCATTATCTCTTTGTTCATGTGGTCACAAAGCATTCCATTGGCCACAACTAAACCAGATCCCTCTCTTTAAAAATAATACAGATGGACTTCTTTGGGGGCTGGTTTTAATATTGCCTGTCTGCCAGGGAGGGGACTCCTCAAGGTCTCCTTTGTCCTTACGATTCCAAGATGAATTAGTTTTTCCAGAATCTTCTAACGCAATTGTTCCAGAGGTAAATTACTTTTTATTAACAAATAGAAAAACAAACAAACCACAAAGTTCTCCTTTGTCACTTTGAAATTTGTTTTCTCCTAGTTACATGGAAGGATTTCTAGTTCTTTCTGACACACAGTACAAAGATGCACATGGCCCAGCTTCACGTCCCTTTATTATTTCATAGACTTCAGTAAATTCTGCTCCTATTCTTCTCCTTTCGAGATTTATTAATACCAGCTTTTAGTCATCTGTAAACCCATCCATGCTGGCTGCAAGCATTCTTGTTACCCTGGTCTGGAGCTTTTCAATCTGTTATATGTCTTTTGGGGTGAAAGGTTCACGTCCATAATATTTCTGTTTTGTTCATGCTGATGCAATAGAATTTTATAACATACAACAAAGAACTGGAATCCCAGCAACAGCATATGTAAAAGCTTGTCAGGAGAAAAGGGCAAACCCAGGACCACTGTAAGAGACAGAGTCTGAGAGGCCCTGTCCTTGAGTCTTCTATCCCATGGGAGCACTTTTCCAATTAATTGGAATACTATGTCACCTAAATTGAACAACAGAAATCATTTTTGCTCTCTAAAACCATGAAAATTGGATATTTTGTACAAAAAGTAAGTAAAAAGGAGGATTTTTAATTAATGATTTGCTAGAATCATTTCAAGTCACAACTCCCCACTTCACAGCATCTCTTCACTCCCTACCAAAAAAACCAAAACATTATTAGGGCAAGACCATGGATTCAGCCCTAATCCTATCCATTTACACACCAGGTTTTTGAGTGCTTACCAAAAACTAACCTTCAAAACACGAGGTACGCACCATCCTTCTCCTCTTGTCATCTTGACATTGGCTATCATTACAATTGCGGTAACTCTGCAGGGTGGGGAATGTGGTAAAGAACAGAAAATTCTCCCCCAAATTCTTGATGGTTATCTTTTTATTGTGATTGTATTTGTTCTACTAAAAAATATTTAAATAAAACAAACGCTTTCTCTAATCAAACCCTTTAAGAACCACTAATAAAAGCAATTTCAGGAATAGAGGTGGATGTACCAATGCTTTAGCATTAAATTATCTCTGACCTTGAAATATTACCATAGGCAATGAGGTCATATTCATCATCACAACATTATTTGGAGGTTAAGTCTCTCAAATAAAACTTACATTTTTTTAAAACCTATGAACATGGTGGGAAATCTTCTAATCATCAGAACCAGAATCACTTATTTCAATAATTAATAGAACTAGTTGTGAATATGAATATTTAAAGAGTCAACACAAAAAGGCCTAGAAGATTCAGGGTAATCACTTCCATAACGATTGGGGGGCTCTCTCAGACTCTTACTTGCCACTAATAACCCATTTCTAAACCTGTGACTTTGCAAGGACCTCATTTTCATGGCCTAATAGTGTCAGGAGCAGATTTCAATGTCAATTATTAAAAACCATGATAAAGGCCAGCACTGCCACCTGCATTGAAAGAGTATAGGCTCTTCCTTTCATCTCTTGATTAACATGGGGCTGACTTTCCAATTTATGGATTAACCATACCTTTTACTAGTTCTTTTTCACCCACTGATTTCCTGCCTCATGGCCATTTTTTAGCTCATTTTCATATCCCCCAGAGGGGAAAGAGAGAAAATTAAACTCGAACCTATGGAATTTGCTCTAATGAAAGGAAAAGGAAGAGATTGAAAACCACTGGCTAAAATGAGGTTTGGAGATTTTCATACTTGCCTTGGTTGCAGTTAACCTAGACTATCAAGAGCCTACTTTATATGAGGTCATTTATCCTTCACCTCCACAAGATGATTTAACCGTGACCACGGTGGGAAAGCTATTACACAAACCAGAACTTTTCATAAACTTTCTTAAACAAAATTATATTTAAGAAGATAAATTAATATAAATCTTGAGACACAAATATTTCAGATGCAAAATTTCAGAAAAATAACTTAGAGCACACATCTGTTTTAACGTCAAAATTATGATTATACTTTAGTCAAGAAATAAGATTAACTGCCTAAAATTTACTAACAGGTGTCTGCTGATTTACTGCTTTTACTAACGAGTGTCCCAGCCCAAGTCCCTAAAGGGTTAATGCTGCTGGGTGAGCTGAATTCATGAGCATAATCCTAGACAAGAGAGGTGAAGTTCTATCAGGTCTATTTCAGCGTATCAGGGATTACCGCTAGCTGTCTAATCCTGCTGAGCCTCAGGGAGGAACGTTCTATTGTATTTGAAATCCTGGCCAGGAAAGAACAGAAGGTTAAATGGGTGCCTTGCTCTGTAATCAAATATCACAGGCACTACTTATCTATTCAATGAACAACTGACGTAGAAAATCAATTAGGAACCAAATAGCTTCTTAGGAATTTTTACCCGGAAAGAGGTAAGACTTTTTTTTAAAAAAATGAGTTTACTTGATATGTTTTATAGAAGAATACTACAAATTCTGGAGCTTCAAAAGTTGTTTATCTGGTTTCTAAAATATGTCTTGCCCCATACTCTAGAGCTTCTCTACTATTTACTTGTGAAACCCGAAGCATTTCAGGAATACCACACTATAGCATCACTGAGTCATTTACCGAAGGAAAGGAAAATGATGCAAAATCAATCCACATAAAACACAGTTAAATCTGCATAAAAGTTCCGAACAATAATGCAAATACATATTATGGTTTTTATTGAAATGATTTAAATCATTTACCTCTTCTGAAATGCATGCCTTCAAGAGTGCATCATTTGTGAAAATATTATGAGTATGGTGGGGGAGGCAGCCACAGCCCCTGGGGTTCTTTGTACCCAGCAGGAAGAGGCTCCTTTTGGTGGCCTGAAGGTTAACACCGTTGTCTCACCACCCCCATCCTCTACCTGTCACTCTGAGTAGATGTCACAGTTCATGCACACAGACAAACAGACTGGCCTGGCCAGTCCACCTAACCTTGGACAGGCCTCAGATAAATCTGGTTATTAATATTGGGGAGATTCAAAATGTAATCTTCCAGACACTGGAGAATTGGGCTAGAAATTATGCAGCAGGCCCTCCCTGTCAATAAGAAGCATTGTGATGGTAAGGGTTAAAATGATCATTTGGACCTGAGCAGGACTTAAGATAAATTTTTTTTTCTCCTCTGTGAATGCTATCGAGAGAAGTTTTTTCAGGGTCTTCATACGCTCAGCTTATCTGTCCTTACATTTTCAATTATTTTTGGACTCTCAGCTTTATAAGAGTTCTTATAAGGTAATCCATTTGCAGGCTAAAGCAGATATAATTGGAAAAATATTGCCCTTCCCGAGTCATGGAAGATATTTTACAAATGGGATGAAATACTTTGAATACCCTCATTGTAGTTCAATGTGCATAAAATTTTAACCAGGAGTTCCCATTCTCTATAATTGTTATTCCCTATAACTTTCTCTCAGAATATATCCATAATCTAGGCTGAAAAGGGGAAATATAAAAAATCATTTAAATGCCTAGGCAAATACAAAATGTGCTACATTAATAAATGCATCATTCTCAAACCACTATGAACATTACAGAGGGAATTTAATCTAATATTCCTTCCATGATTTACACAATCCTTTCCATAGTCCTAGGTGACAGGCCTCTTGATAAGACAGTCATGTGTCCTTCAGGATAGAATCAACATTAATGATTTGGCCAAAATCTCTGCCACAGGAGTATCAACATTTCTTATAAAAATACATTTTAAAAATCATCATTAACTTTTTATTTAAGTACAGACCCAAAACAACGCAACCATAGCAAATGCACTTCTTCAAATCCTGGGAACAATTTTTTGTCTGCACTACAAACGTAAATTTTTAAAAAGCAGTAAAATCTTTCTTTTTCTTTGAAAAAAGGATATCATCTTTTGATTTTTGTTGTCTGCTAATCCCCCCAATTTTTTTCTTTGAGAACGTATCTGGCCTCATGTATCTGAATGATAGATTTTTTGCATAATGAGCTATTCATTTGAGCTCTCTGGGAAGAGACACTCAAAGGCTTCGTGCTACTGACATGGAGACTTTACATGGTCTGTAGAATTATGTTACAATAAACTGCCCCACTCCTTCAACCTCCTGGTATTTTATATCAGTTGCTTCCTCAAGCAACACAAATCTACTAATGCTTTAATTTGTGACACTACTAACTGGTATTAACAGATGATGACTATGAAATGTCCTTGCATTTATACTGGCACAGGAGGATGATATGTCTGTCATAGCAGAGCGAAATGCTTTAGGTCACACAAATGTACAATACTGTACTATGTCTTTTACTTAGGCACAAACCTCAAAAGGTTTATATAGTACACGTGTGTGCCCTTACTGCACACTACCCTTAAATAACCAAATGTCCAGGGGTCACCCCAGGCAGGACAGGAAATTTCTATTCTGCACTGATCTGTATGTATCAGCTGGGTTCAAGTAACTGATCAAGCCAATAAAATTATTATCAAAATCTTGAAATAATTCATCTGATTTTTTTAACCAAAACACCCAATTATTTGATTACTCTGACTCTTTCGGTCTGCGGGCAGGAGAATTTATTTTGCTTGGGTCTTTTGTGAAACACAGGCTATATTGGGACTCTGAGTTTGGCATCAGCATTTTACAGTAGATCCACATTTAAAAATGTAGCTCTTGGGGTCAGTACAGAATCGATCGATTATTTCAAGTTGATCTATAAAAAAGGTATTTCTTTATGAAATAGACCAAGGTCTAGTTTTTAACTTGCAAGTGGTTAAATAGAAGAACTTTTCCAGAGTAACATGTTATGACAATGTAGGTTCTGTGGCTCATGAAACTGGGCACCATGTTTATTTGCTTCTTTTTAGCGTTGGTTGTCAGTATAGCTGCCAGTGCATCTGCATTAGATGCTATATTTGGGAGAAAAGTATGGGACATTATTAAAAGAAAATTGTCAAATAATATACCATACAATACACAGTTCTCTTTCACAAACAGGATAAAGAGATATTGTGATTTATAAGAAATATATATTTGGTCATTTAGATAACCAAAATATATTTCTTGTATAGATTTAGTCTTTGTCCACAGTTCCTGGCTCACAGCTCCAAAAACCCATGGAATTTCCCAGGTGCCCAGAGCAACAAAGGTGTCTTTTGTTATGTTAATGAGGTAAATTTTTGGACTGTACCTGAGGATGGGGGCTGGTCACCAGGAGACCCAACCAAGTGATTAGAGGGTTGGGGAGTGAGGAGGGGCTAGAGGTTGAATCAATCACTGGTGGCCAATGATTTATGCAATCATGACTACGTAATGAAGCCTCCAAAACAACCGAGAAGGACGGGGTTCAGAGAGCTTCTGGGCTGATGATGGGAGAGTTGGGCCTGGAGAGGGCACGGAAGCTCCACACCCCTTTCCACACACCTTGCCCCATGCATCTCTCCCATCTGGCTGTTCCTGAGCTATATTCTTTTATAATAAACAGGTAATCTAGTAAGTAAACTCTAGTAAGCCTCTGAGTTTCGTGAGCCACTCTAACAAATTAATGGAACCCAAGGAGGAGGTCATGGGAACCTCTGATTTATAGCCAATCAGTCAGAAGTATAGGTAACAACCTGGACTTGGACCGGAGTCTGAAGTCCAAGGAGGGGCTCATTGGAACCCTCAATCTATAGCCAGCTGGTCAGAAGCACAGGTAACAGCCTAGGCTTGCGATTGGTATCTGAAGTGGGGGTGGGGGCATCTTGTAGGACTGAACTCTTAACCTGTAGAATCTGATGCTATCTCCGGGGAGATAGTGTCAGAATTGAGTAGAATTCTTGGACACCCTGCTGGTGTCTGAGATTGTTGGTGTGGGGAACCCCCTCACTCCGTGTTGGAAATTGGTCTCGGAACACCCAAAAGAGATATACGTACATATATACACACGTCTATATCTATACACACATACACTACACATTTGTATCCATATCTATGGGGAAAGAGACAGAATATGCTGTTATGAAGTAAAACTCTAAAAACAAACCTCACAATCTACCTCCCCAAAATAGCAAGAAAATGAAAAATTGCAGAATCATTACAGTGAGCTACAAATGAGCACACAACCCAGCAGGCCCGTGGAAGTTGGCTCTCCTGAGACCTATAAGATTCCTGTTCAGAAAACAGACTATATATCTGCTGCCTGGGGATATCTTCACGTTCAAGAGAGTGGATTTCTGCAACTATGATGAGGCAAAGCATGATTCCAAAATTTACCAAAAAAGATATTCCTACAAAATTCAATCCAGAGGCCTTAGATTTTTTTTTTACCGACTTCTGGACTCAGAAAGTGGTTTCTTGGCCCGACAGTTGACTAAAGTGCCAGACCTTCAACAAAAGAACAGCTGTTTTGTACAGAAAGGTTTTCTTTGTAAAGGTTTGCCATTTTTCCTACTGAAACGGGATTTTTTTTTTTTTTTTTTTTTTTGTATATCAAAACATGTCAGATTCTTGTCCTTAGAGGCAAAACAATAAGGAAGACGGAGGTCAGTGCCTTCCGTGACTTCCTTGGACAGAGTATACAGCATTGGCAGACCCTAGCAAAATCCTAGTCTGGGAAAGGAGGAGATTCACAGAGGACGGTAGAAGACACAGTTTCTCTCTTCTGAACACAGGAGGAACAGATGCTAATGGAGCTGAGCTCACTACAACCACCACATTCACTGTCTTTTCTTCATGGAGTCTTTGGACCACACTGACCTTCTAGTCCAGTGACCCCCAAATCGGGCTGGTTATCAGGATCATCTCTTTAAATGAAGAAATTCCAGGATGCATCCCCAGAGGTTATGGCGTTGGAATAAGCATGTTATAAAAGTTCCAACAGGCACTCTAACGGTCAGCTTCATCTCATCCAACTTTCCATATGATATTCTGTACAAATCCGTCAACTGGATATGTAGCCATTTCTAGAATGCCTATTCATGTCAACGTTTTATGATTCCAAAAAGTTTGAAAGTGCTGGAACTCTAATAAAATCTCAGTGGTAAATGCCTCTTTCTACCTGACAGCCCATAACTAGTGAAGTCAGTTCAGCTCAGCCCCCAGCTACTTTTATATACATCTCAATACAGGGCCTCACACAAATTCTTCACTTTCTTCCAAAATTAGAAGAATAACTCGATTTATACAAATACCTATGTACTAACGACACAAGTATATGTTCCAGATCAAAAGAGAACTACTTCTATTATTTGTTTACAGTAGTAAATAACTATTTCTTTGCCTGATATGTGATGATGTATTTAATGCTTGTCTCCTCCACTAACCTGTAAACTCCACCAGAACAAGGCTTGTGTCTGTTTTATTTGAAGCTACATCCTTGTTTCCTAGCACAGGGCCTGACAGAGTGGGCTCTCAATAAACAAATAAATGAAACGATTAGTCAAATAAATACGTAAAGCACAGGGGACTAAGAGATGTAGTTCAGTTATTTCTCTATATATGATTATTACCCTTCTTCCTGTCTACAAGAAAAATACACAAACATATATTTGTGCATTAAACAAAACAATGGAAAACCAGCAACTTGATACATATTTAACTACAGCAACAATTTAAGATGAGATACTTGTGAAAGCTCAGAATAAATTCAGCTCCGAGAGCCACAGAAGTGACTACATTTAGACCCGGTCTCAAAAACTGTTAAGTTAACGCTCATTTTCTAATCATAATGGTAACTCAGAACCCATTTTACAGATGAAAATACTGCGGTGTCAGCCTAAAGGCAAAAGTAAAATTGATGCCAGACACGGAAGCTTTCATTTCTCCACTGTGAGCTCCACTTACTACAAATCACTTGCAAATTCACGCTTGGCAGACTTGAAAACTGGTATCTAAAAGTGTAATACCCAGTTCCTTTTCTGTGGACAAACTTCTAAAAAAAGAATGGATATCGACGTTAAAGCACATAAAGGCATACACAAATAGTTATTTTCTATGAGCTATGTTTATGCATTTTCAAGTTGATGAGTACAACTCCGTTCCTCTTCCAAGCAAATTTCAATTGAAGGCCAATGGGAGAGATAAAGTTAAGGATGGCTTTTCAGGAATGACAAGTCCTGGATATAACAGTGTAACCAAGTGCACTTACAGAAATTAAAAAGGAAAGTATCTTACCAATAATAAGAAAAGAAGAAGTTATCTCCAAGTACAAAAAAGCAGTGCCAATAGAGTGGATGTGCTGACAAGACACGAGTAATATTTTCCACATATAAGAAAAGCTCTCATCTCACAATACTTTTCTCAAAGCTATTTCTGTACCTTAATTAAGATCTACAGAACTCAGTGGAGTGTTTTTTCCTCCATTTACTAACATATTAACTCAGGCACACAAATGCTTGCCAAAAACCACATAAAGAGCGAGAAAGTCAGTTGGCCACTTTAAGACAGAAAATGCCTAACTCTTCTTTCAAACTTTTCTTGAGGTACAGAGAGAGAGAGGGAGAGAGATGCACATATCTTTCACGGCCTTTCTCTGAGACATCACCCCACACCCTCCCACCACAGTCCACTCCCAATATATTAATAATGGGAGGGTATCAAAAAGTGATACCCACCTTGTCAATACCTATTAAGCTCATCAGTGTTCAAAGACATAAGTCTGAAATAGGCAGTCAATCTTTCAGTTTCACTGTGTTTCAGACTCGAGAAAGTAGCTCCAGAGAATCTTTTAGCATGAGATAATATGGAAGCTTATCATGTGTTCTTGCATAATTTCTCCGTAAATTTTTTTCATAGTAAAACAGAAAGAAGAAATTATGCAACGTTATGTTCCAACAGTAGGAACACTGGCAACCCCCCTCCTGACCTTAGCCTACCCATGTCAACAGGCTTGATGAAGATCAGTGGGTCTCTGGAAATTGAAAACCTCAAGGAACATTAATAATTGTTTGAATAAAATACGATGATGCCTGAAATAGCTATAGATAAAATATTACAGACTATTTTACCAGCGATTAATTAGACCAGATATTAGAAACAAGTATATTTATGTTTTTACACATACAAAAAGAAAAAAATCCTTCTAGTTAACAAAAGAAAGCACAAAGTAATATTTCAGTTTATCCATATCTTTAGCATTAAGAAAACGTAAAGTAAAGGTGCCGGCCTGGTGGCGTAGCACTTAAGTTCATGCCTTCTGCTTCGGTGGCCTGGGGTTTGCTGGTTCGGATCCTGGGCACGGACCTACTCACCGCTCATCAAGCCATGCTGAGGCGGCGTCCCACATAGAAGAGCTACAACTCTACAACTATGATACACAACTATGGACTGGGGCTTTGGGGAGAAAAAAAGAAAGAGAGGAAGACTGGCAACAGATGTTAGCGCAGGGCCAATCTTCCTCAAAAAAAAAAAGACACATAAAAATCATGCTCACAAACATCACATAGGTGGGGTTGCAGGCTGAAGAAGGAGAGAAGACTCAACTTACACTGTTACTGTGCATTAGTTTTCAACAATGGGACAACATTTTCACTGAGGTGGAAACAAGTAACCACACTTTATCAAAGTTCTGCAAGGCAGGAATCTAATTTTTCCCCAAATACCACAGAAAATCTAAATATTAACTTTCTAGATGACACAAAGGAGTAAACATTGCTAAAATGTGTTATGTAAAGTACTAAAAATGTGCCTACAAACTTCTGGGATTCAGAAAGGCTGTTAACAGGGACAATTCACGAGAGAAAATAAAGCACAGGTAAAAACCATTATATATTTTATTCTAAAAACTGGTGAGCTGCTTGAGGACAAGAACTGCATCCCACATCCTTTGTGTCTGTCTCACTCACCAGGAGGGCCCCGCACAGTGCACTTTCAACACATGAGGACAAACAAGCATTTGTGTATTACTGGAACATCAATCTGACAAAATGCATTTTAGTAAATTTAGGTTACCATAAAATATGCCAATTTTTCAATCCTACAAATACGGAGAATTCAGTTCATAGACATTTTTCGAAGAACATAGTATGAACCAAATAAATGGTTTACATTCTGACATAAAAAAGAACTAAAAAAGAATGTACTGTTATCAGTGACTTTTCTAATTTGCCATCCCTCACTACACCCTCCCAAAGTCTGTAAATCTCTATCTAGCTCACCATCACTTCTTTTCCTCCTCTCTCAGGGGATACATGCCCTTCTCAAGGATCAACTGTCACAGTCACACTCTTGTTTGCATCCCCTTCTGCCACAAACAAGACCTTCCTTTCCAGGTATCCCTTCTCAGTCTGGAATCTACACTGTGACAGATGTCCTGTTTAAGACTGTGGGTACTGGAATCAGTCAACCTAAGTTCAAATCCTGACTCATTTGTCACTTTTATCAGCTATGGAACCTTGGATAATTTAATTAAGCTTTCATTGCCTTGTTTCCTCATCTTCAAAACAGACATAATAAGAGTACCTATCTAACAGGATTGCTGTTAGAATTAAATGAGTTAATACATTTAAAGAACTTAGAAGATCATCTGCCATCTAGTAAGTGCTCAGCAAATGTTAGTATTAATTTCCTCCCCGAGCTCGTTGGCCAGGGTAGAGCAGAAGATGAATAAGGAGCATCGGGAGAGTGACAAAAATTTATAATATTCTTTAAAGGAAAAGGGAGAAGGAGCTGACCAGGCACAAAACAAGAACTGATTGGCAGCAATGAGAGTCCAGTTAATATTAGGAATTGCCAATCCACGAATTCTACTCCTAGATATATACCCAAGAGAAATGAAAACATATGTCCACACAAAAAACTTGTACACAAATGTTCAGAGCATCATTATTCATAATAGCCAAAAAGTGGAAAGAACTCAAATGCCTATCAACTGATGAGAGGATAAATAAAATGTAGTTTATCCATACAACGGAAATTCTATAATAAAAACGTCTGAAGTACTGGTACATGCTACAACATGGATGAATCATGAAAACATTACGCTAAGTGAAAGGAGCCAGTCACAAAGGACCACATATAGTATGAGTCCATTTATATGAAATGTCCAGAATAGGCACATCCATACAGACAGAAAGCAGTTAGTGTTTGCCTAGGGCCGGGGGGTGGGGGAGTTGGGATTAGTGGGGGTCCAGTGGGGGATTAGAGGGGCTTAAATGGTACAGGATTTCCTTTTGGAGTCTTGAAAATGTTCCCAAATTGATTGTGGTTATGGTTGCATAATTCTAAAAAACATTGAATTGTATACCTTAAATGGGTGAATTGCATGGTGTATGAATTACATCTCAATAAAGCTGTTGCAAATAAAAAAAGCAACAAAGCAGAAGACAATGGCCTCAACACTCATTGCACGGACCACATGGCAGATTTTATAGCATATAACTTTAGTTCCTGCCTTTGCTAATTTAGAACTGATTTTTTTGAAACTTTCAGTCACATTTTCCTATATAATTTCATGCCTAATTATTGAGATTGCTGTCTTAGTCCATCATTTTCCCACTAGGGACATCTGACGGTTGATCAATTTAAGAGGAGATTTGTTCTGGTTACCTAACTCCCTGAATTTCAAGGATCCTTCTGAGTCCATGTGTCTTGCGGTATCTGTTGTGAATTTAAGACAAAGAAAAGAACAGACTACTAATTAGGTAGACATTAATTTGAGAAAACCTTTGCTTTTAAAGATACTTTTTAAGACTTAGCGCTCAAGCCTGGGTCAAAGGATACCTGTCCCAACGGTGGACCAGGACCTGCCTTGGGTAAGGGGAAAAAGGACTCCACGTGCTCCCACAATTAGTGAGGCCATTTGCTTTTTGGAGAACCTATCACTTGTACCAAATCATATCCTGTTCCCTGAACCTTTGATTAGTCATGTGTACATACAGAACTGATTTCAGTGCTTGCTCACGAGTCTTGCACAACATCATCAAAGGTTTATTATCTCTAGGGACTGAGAACACTTCCAATGTGCAGGAAGAGATTTCTGCGATCTACCTTAAAACAAAATAAGTGGGCATTAATGATTAACTCATAATCTTCGTCAATTTTTTAAAATAAGTCTTCATGTACTGTATTCTCACTCCTCTCTCTCTTTCACACACACACACGCACGCACACACGCGTGCATGCAATTTGTTTCAGGGTTCGAGCAAAATAAGCATAAGTAGGTCTCCGTGGATATGTACTGAAAACGTCAGGGGTGTCCTGGCATTTCGCCTTTTTAATCACCTAACACATGAGACCTGAATCTATCCACATTCTTCTACATCCATTGACAAAGAATTAAATTGTTCACTTTTTGGAAAAGTGTTAACAGACATAAAAAAAAGGAAGAACATCAATTTCAATGTATTTCTGTATCAATGGTTTTCCAATAAGTTATCAAGCCATTATAATTAAATGGGTAGCCAGAGTTACAAGAAGGAATAAAATGACCTAGTACATGCTACAGAAACTTAGAAGTATATATTATACCTGAAAATCTATTTTGAAACATACATCTAAATGAATGTTGACAAAATTAAGCAATTAGGAAGACATTTTTGCATTTATGACCTAAAGATAGTAACTTTATCTCTGTGTTAAGAATGGGTACTCTAAAAACTAAATAATTCTTCATAAAGCCCATCTTAGTTTTTCTAATATTTAAGGAATTAAGAGAGCCAAAGACTGTATTTCTCTGAAAAAAAAAGTTATTTATGAATTCCACTTGGATCTATTTTTAAGGAATTTGGTTATGAGACTGCAGAGTATCTTTTCAGGGAATACTCATCATGGAAAAACTTACTACAATTGTTCCATCCAAATGTCTTTTTTTAATTACTTAATTTGCTAATAAAAATTATAATAAACCAGAACTTGCTTTTAGCCAAATTATTTCTCAAAAGACACTGAGGGGCATCTGTTTAAAAGTAGTGATAGTATTATAGTGACTAGGAGAGAGTTTTCTCCCTTCTAAAGTATTATGTAATATAAATTCATTTATTTTACATAAATTTTACATATTATACATAAATTTATTCAAAATAAATTCTGAAAGGTATATTCTGGTGTTTGCCTAATTCCCATTTTAGCATGTTAATCTTTTTTCAAAAAACAACACTATTTATCTGGTGTAAAAATTGGGAATCATTTTCTCCCTCCCTCACATCTGATGTCACCTACTCTGTTACTCAGTGGTCAGTGCTGAATATATGTTGAGTTTAAAGGAGATGCCTTGTAAACTGACTCTTTCAGAGGCGATGGCGAATTGACTTACAACCTGATTTCCCACAACTGAACAATGAATGACTTTAGGCCCTAAGGACATATGCTAGTGTTATTCTCAGGCCTGCCAAATGAATAGTTGGAAATATTTAAAGTCTGTGAAAGATGCTGCCCATTATAATTATCAAAATGTCTTTGCATGTTTTACACACACCAGCTATAGGAATTGGGGGCTTCTCTATTGCTAACAATTTTGTCATTTCAAAACCAAGACTATTCTTACTCTCCAATAAAAGAATATCTCATCAATGAGAGTGGTCAACAGCACTAATGACAATGACTGACAGTGTTTGGCAGGACTGAGTAGTCAGATTCAGGAAGGCAAGATTTCCCCAAGCATCTTTAAGTTAAGTCAATGTAAACAGTTCTAACAAGATTTTGGGCTTTACATTGGAATCATTAGCAAAATTTCAAGGAAGAGAGAGAGGAAGGGAGTGCATTACAAACACACGGTGGAAAGAAAATCCCTGGAACCTAGTAACTAAAATGGATCATCGTTAAGAAGTGAAAGATAAAAGTAAAAAAAATAATAATTCACGCAAAAATTATTTTCAAAAATTCTAATAAGTAGCAAGTGAATAAGACTTCCTCCAGGAGTTATATGGATGCTGGGAAACGGGAGGAGAAGACAACTCAGGTTCTGGACAGAGAGCAGACTGTGCTTTCGTTGCTCCCGTGTAGTAAGCTAAATGCTTAGGGAGGCACGTTCCCTCTTTGAGGTCAGCGGGGTACCATTTAGTACATTACTGCTGAAGTACCCTGGTGACCCAAAGGAATTAATGCAGCCTCCAAAGGTGCTTAACTTGCAAGCACTGAGAGCCCAGGCAGTAGAAGTGATAAATATTCTATTAGCCCTCTCTATTTAATATACCAAACCCCCAAAAATGCCAGTAAAAGGAAGTTTCTTTAAAGTGAAAGAATTCTGTTGTGACAGGCAATATTCAGGCAACAATTTTAAGCAGCAGTTTCTCCTTCCAGCTTGTAGATGACCCAGCAGGTGTAAGTTCATCATTCCAGTTGACTGCATTTGTGTATGCAAACCCTACTGGCCAGCTCTTATGTTATGTTGCATCCGCAGTATCTTTAAGGGAATCTGCTAACTTGAAGGAATATAAGTGGGCTCCAAAATGATTAACACCTAGACAAAATGAAGTACGCCTCTGAGGCTCCCAGCCTTTCTCTTCCTTTCCCACTTCCTGCTCTTTCCATCCTCAAGTACAACAAAAAGTTTTCTAATTAGCAAAGTCTCATAATGCAGGCTAGGGCAGGGCTGAGAAGAGGCCAGAGTTAGAACTCCAACACAGCCTCTTACTATCTGTGAGGACTTGAGCAAGGCGTTTTGCTCCAAATCTCAGTTTCCTCATATGTCAAAACAGGTATAATAAAATATAACTATTCGGAAGAGTCAATGAGATAATGCACATAAAAAGTTTAACTTATTATGATTGTTGTCAGTATACGTTTTCTCTTCAAAAAGTAGGGCTATTTTAAAAGGTGATAAGTGGATAAGTCAATTATCAATATGGTTTCACTGTTGACAGAATATCTGGCATCAGAAGAAGTGATATTTTTGGTAAGCGTCTTCCTAATACCTCATAAATCATATATAGACAGTCAATTGCCAACTCTCTCTATAAAAGAGGCTCTTCTTGACATATGACACAGAATCACAGCCTAAAAACCAATATTTTAAAACTTTAAAAGATTTCCTCCCAAACTAGAGTTAAGCGATACAGTTGGATCTATCAATAGCTCATTTCTTTCCCTCCTCAGACCTGCATTCCACTAATTTTATCAGCAGATACCTTGAGACAAGAATTTTTCAACCTCAACCTTCCTCTGCACTACTCCTTAAAAACTGCTTAATGGGAAAACAGAACCCTAAGAAACAAGGAGAGAGAAATGTGTATCCTATGCTATCTAACATTTCCAGTGAAAGAAAGGCTTTAGGAAAATCTGATCAATAAATTATTGAGAGTATGGTCTCAATATACTTTTATATTTATATATGCATATTTAATATATATAAGTATTATATTCAAGGCTACAAAAGTACTTTTCCTTAAAGATAAGAAAGCTAGAATATTAATAAAAGTTTATAAAATCAAGTGAAATAAATGTTGCTACACACACGTAATCACAGATAATAACAGAACTAGTTATTATAATAATTTATCTTTAAGTAGAACTCTCACAGACAGTATTGTAAACTGAACTTACAAAGATTCTCCAAGAGTCAAACTAAATTAGCATCGTGGTTCTATAAGAAGGTTGCCTGAAGTTGCAATCTGACACATGTTGCATTGTTTATTAAGTGGCTTTCTTCTCCATTTTCTAGGCAATGCATCAGCAGCAGCATCCTCATGTATGAAGAACAGCATAAATGCTCCAACTAATAGAAAAGCTCTATCCTGCCCTCAAATTCCCACCATAACCCTTGTCTGAAACTGATCAATAAAGTCTTGCAATGCAAGAGAGTAATAAGGGTCAGCCAAGAGATAGAAGTGACACTGTTCTACATCTACTGATGACCCAAGAGGGCAATTACACTCTGTCCTTTGCCCAGCCATTGTCGGAAAAAAGTATGGAAGCTTTTGATGGCTAATATACAGATGCAACCCTTAATTTTATTATTGTCTCTGCCACACTGGAAGAACAGAGGGAGTTAGGAAGTCTCATGTTAGAGAAGATGGCTTATAACCTCCCACATTAATGGGACACAACCTCTATGAACAGAGACATCTTGAAACCTGGCACATAGTAAGTGCTCAATAAAAGTTTCTGTATTTATTAGAACTAAAATTTGGGATATCATTCAGGTATTCTGCAAACAGAACTTTGGCCCTTGCGCCCACACCAATCACCACCCTCCTCCTAGGCCACAGACTCTGTGAGGGCGTTTCCTCATGGGTTATAGGAGACTATAGGAACCATTGTTGTGGTTCTTTTGAATACATCATATCATCAGAAGCTCTCCTGAAATACACTAATATTAACGTGTATTAATACACTAATATTAATAATTTGGAAGAAAGTGCCTTTTAAGGCTCGAATTATCTGAATAATGAACAAATCTCCACGTCTAATTGAACTCAGCCTGAGCATAGGCTCAGACTCAAAGCAAACTGGGTAAAGCATTTCCAGTAGAACTCAGGCAGGCCAGATGTTCTGGAAGCAGCACCGCGGTCATTATGCACATGCCAGCTCCTCCTCACTCCACCCCGGGGCCAAGACCCTTTCAGCAGCGCGAGGCCTGGTTAACATATGACTCTGGCTGCATTACTGCGTGGCATCACAGCACCCATGTGAACGTTTCAGCAATTTTAAACGAGCTCCACTGACAGGGACGATTAAATTGAAGCCAAAGAAACATGCAGGGAGAGCCCATTAATTACAAGATAACACTTTTGTCTGCATTACCTAAACGACCTCAGCGTGGGTGACACATAAGCGATTTACTACTTTTGGTTAAACCATACCTACGCTTCACATGAGCTAGAATGAGCACCAGTTATGAAAAAAAGTAACATAAATCACAAAGTCTAGTTGACATGGTCCTGAAGTGAAGTGAATGGTAGTGACAAATTTTTTACTGTGTTTCTGAGTTGGGGACGGTGGGAGTGTGGGGAGTGTGGTGTGTGTGGTGTTGCAGTGTGTGTGTGTACGTGTGTTTGGAAGGAGATCAATGAAGGAAGCTCTTAAGGTGGGCACTGCCACACCTAATCCCCATCCCTCACATCATCACTGCACCCCCCCACACATTAGAAATCCATCCAGATTAAGCGGTTCCTTTAAAACAAAATGCACCCTGGGAAAGACTTGAAAGTCATAAACACCTTTGGATGCTCCACTCTGCTTTTATGAAAAGGCTTCTTTCCCCTTAATTAAAGGAATGCTAGTTTCCTTTGGGGAACTAGATGGGTAACCTCACAACATGGAGTATTTCCCTGAAAAGAAGATCTAGGTGGGATAGAATAGTCAGGATTTCAGAAAAACAGAGAAGAGCGTGAGAGTGTGTGCCTCATGTGTAAGGAGACGGTAGCGCTGGTTAAGCAAAGACACGTCGAAAAGAAAACAGGAAGGTTCCAGCAAAACACTTTGCTTTTCTTTACATTTTGCCTGGGTTTGTTCACAATTTCACACCCTAAAAATCATTGTCTCTACCCCAACTTGGACGTAATAAGTTGCTAATGCCTGGTCTAGAGTAATCCTTCTAAGGATTGATGTGTTTCAATATATATATTATAATTTGGATAGACAGATTTTTGTCTTTTTTTTTTCTAGTGGAATATAAAGATGGTTCTCGGCTCATGTAATATATTACTTGCCCTGTGAATGCAGCGAGCAAGGCCATATTGGTGCTGGAGGAGCCATGTTCTAACACATGGCTGTGCTTCAGGCAAATGTCAAGCTTAAAAACAGAAGTTGACGTCGGAGATAGGGCTAGCCAATTACATTGCGATCTGAACACACCAGTGATTTATTAGTTGCTATTAGCTAACCAGCTCCTCTCCATTTGATCTGTGTATTTATTAGTTATGCATTACGCAAGCATGTATTGTTCAACTACAGAAACTGTTTTTTCAGCCTCTGCCTTGTCTTCTGATATGAGAATACAACAGAATAATTTGAATTGTGATTATTTTTTAAAAAAATAAATCCTGCAACTGGAATTAAATTTCACACTGCATCTCAACCTTGCAAGGAACATAAATCTGAAACTAATACAAAAAGTGCAAAAATTTCCATATTCAAGTTAATGTTCAGCAATAGAAAAGAATAACTTCTGTTTATCTCTGAAAACAGCTTTCTTCATCTAAACAAATGACTAGAATAAGATTAAAAAATACCTGTTTTGGTTTCTTAGATACACACACATATTCCAATTTCCTTTTACACAATGACTTTTATGCAAATGTGTACTACACAATCTTCTAACCTCCTTTACCATCACATGGGGACAATGACAGTTCAATAATTGAAATGGTACATATCTGGTATATTTGATTTTAAATTGCAAGGTTGGACTCAGGCCTATTGAAATGAAAATGCTTGTGATTCTTTGGTAATTCCAAACTGATCGGGTTATTATTTCCTGCTAGTAAAAAAGCGAACAAGGTAGGTGAAGCTAATTATTCCATTTTTTATTTCCTTGCCATATACTTTTCCCAACGTGGCTCCTTGCATTCTCTTCCCCCACACCTTGATTTTAGTTCTTAACCCGGATTCTTTCATCCATAACATGGATAATGAGAAAACTCCAAAAATGTTCCTTAGGGGAATGTTACACTAAAAGTTACCTAGGACTAAATCCCACGTGTGTTCCTCTGCTCACCATGGAGACAAGAGATTCATTCACTGCTCCCAGCCAATTTGAAATCCAAATATGAAAACAGCATTGTGGAATTCAGACAGATTATTCTGCCTCACCACTAGCAGATGCAGGAAGAAAAAAAGCTAGTATAATTAAGCTTTTGACTTTGAACCAGCAAAGCTGTGAACACCTCACTTAAAAATCCATATAATATTATAAGAGCAGCTGAAGCACAGGTGCTGCACAGTATTTGCACGCCCTGCATGGGAGGGTGGGGGACCAATCAGCTGGCCGGAAAAGTCACGGCCATTCCGAGCCAAGGATAAGCTAAACTGTAAATCTAAAATACTGCCAGTCTTATTCGTTCTTCCTCAGTTTGAATGTGTAGTGCTAAGTGGTTTTCATTATATCTTTTTACTGGACTCTTTAGAAAAAGTTTGGGATCATTTAAGGGGTAGATCAAATTGCAATGCATTGGTTGGAAGTAAAGGGGTTTCTTTAATACATTTCTCAGTTTATTCATTAGTCCTTTATTCATCCTACAAATATTTATTGAGGACTCATTATGTGAATGTCAACTGACAAAATTTGTAGAGGATGCAAAGGTGTGAAATTAGAAGAATATAATCAAGTCTAATAAAGTAGATGAGAAACACTATTTTTGCATTATCTATATAGACAGATACACACACTTTACCTTGCAAGACTGATTGTAGCTATCTATGCATTTAGTATTTATTAACCTCACTTTCATATGTTAAAAGAGAAGATGATGGGCAATGTGCAGTTTCATTTTATCATTTTAATTTCCTAGACTAATTTTGCTTCATCATTAAAATTTCTGGAGGAAAAATCAAAATTTAGTAGTGCTGAGCACTTCAGAGAATTTTGCTTGAAGAAATGAGTAAGATTTTCTTAAGAATAACAAAATTCCTTTTAAAAAAAACACTAAGGAAAGTAATACTGCCAAAAAATGAATACAGCCTTGTTTGTTTTTGCAGTCATCGTTAGCAATAGACATAAAGGTATTCTTTTTTTTTGAGTCCATATGGAAAGATCATCAACACATTCTGTCTCTGAGTTCTTTGCCAAAATACCATAACCCGCAAGTCCTTCTACCTTAAACTTAAAAGGAAAGGTGTTGTTCTGGTCAAATAAAGAAATAATTTTTACTAGCATACGTCTAATGTTAAAGCTGCCTAAATCCTGCCAAATACCTTAAAACAACATCTGTAAAACAGATTTTCATTATATTGATCAGTTTAAAGTTAAGCAGCTAGGCAGATGATGCTTTTAAGCTAACCCTTAACCTTTAACCTTTAACCTCCTTCAACTGGAATCAGGACACACGCTTCTCTTAGGTAATACTGGCTCAGGTTGACAACACAAGAGGTAAAGTGGTCTATTCAAATCGAACGGACACATCACATTTACAGTATTATGAATCAATATGTTGTCAATAATGAGAAAAGTTGTTTTCTCACAGCTCTGTATTTGTTTTATAACTGCTACTTGTCACTTTCCCTCAAAGTCTGAATAATTCATGATGCAAAACGATGTAAATTAAACTCCTAATGAAAATGAATTTTATATAGGAGATTATTGTCTAGTCATTAACTCAGAAACTATTTTAAGTCTAATTTTAATATTTTAGTCATATTACAAACCATCATTTTTTCCAGGCCCAAGCCAATTTGTTAGGTTCTCATTTAAAAGCAATTAATGTTACTTAAGAAGCAATTTTATTTTGCCGACCAAGCTTGCTAATATCCTCATTACTGCATTTGAAAATTCTCTATATCTGACTCACACAGTTTCTGGAAATCAGTTAGAAATGGCAACCTCAACTCATTGCTACTCTGGAGTATTTTTGCAGATACTACCAGAAATAATGAATGCTCCTTGAAGGATAATGTGAAATAATATAGTTTGATGGCCCAATACCAAGTTTCAAGAGCTCAAATATTTCTCTCTTCAGTCTTCTTTTAATTCAAGGTAAGTTTGTTCAAAGTGTGTTTTTGTTTGTTTGTTGACCGTTTTTAGACACTACACTTCAAGGAAGCTTGGGTATTTAAGAGTAGGGGAAAAATAAATTTTTATATGACTTATAACATTTCTAAGGTAAGAGGATATATATTCTTTGGTTCTGGGATCTAAACCTCTCTATGCTTTAAAGTCCTCTTTATGAACAAGCTTTTATCTCATTTAGTTGTTATATAGTCAAAGGCAATATCCAACTCTCCCCGAAAAACAACTTTCAGAGTAACACGGGCACCTGGCAAACTGCTCTGCAGATGGTGAGGGTGGGCAACTCATAGCCATGGAATGAATGGATAAACTTAATGCAAATATATACACACATTCAAATAATCATCAAACAATCAGATTAAATAATCTTTCCTGAGAAAGTAAGCAGTAACACTCTACCTTTCTTTAGCTTCTCACATGAGATTAATAAAATAGAAAAATTTGTACATTTATATCTTTTATTCACAACATGTTCAAGTGTTAGAGGAGCTGCATGAATATAAACACAGTTCATGAATATTCTATATGGCTCCCAGGGTCGAGATCTATTATTTATACAAACTTAATGTTTATTTTTTTCTCCTAGGTATTCTAAAAGTTTTAATAGGTCAGGTATCAACAGAAAAAAAGTTGACAATTGAACAGTTGTCAACTGTTGCTGTAAAACCTATGAATTATAACACAATTAATCCACTATATTATATTTTCAATACCATCAACTTAGAAGCTTTCCATCTTACATTAGGGCCTGTACTCCCCTCAAACCGTGTGACCCAAATCTAATGCTTTCATTATTGATCCACAGAGCGCCGATACCACGGGAACAGTGTTACAAATTCTCACACCACGTCTTTAGGTTTTTACGCTCGGTACATCAATCTAGAATTTGAACTTCGAGAAACAATCCAAATAAATGGTGCCAGGCCAACCCAAATAAATAATTCCTGCACTTGCTCTAGAGAGCCACAACCTGCTCTTTCTGTTGTGTGTTTAGAGTTTGAACTAGTACTACAGAAGCCATAGGTATGATAATCGCTGGTTGACTGCTGATAGCATAGTTATCACTGATTTCTAGTATAAATCAATAGATAACACTTGCAAAATGGATTTTGTAATCATATTTAGAGCTTGTTACAATGACTAATGGTTTGCAATATTTTCTGAATTTTAATATCCTCTAGACAAAAGAAGTTTTTAATAAGTTAAGTTATTCATCATTGAAATGCATCTGTTTCACTTGTCCATAAACCAAGACAATCAAGCCAACCCAAGAAACAAACTGCATAAAATAAATTAACCAGTAATTAGCGTTGAGAAAAAGTCAAGACAAGTTATGGAATAAATAGTGTTCATCACTTACACACATTCATTACATCTGCATAGTTTTTTCCAGCAAAGATGAAAGTATATTTGTCATTGAATGAAGATTTTTATCTGCACCACACCCATTGTTGGGCATAGACACATTACTAGCTGGGAAAAGTCACGAAAAATAACAACAGAGTTAAGCAGAAGACTTTAAACTGATGCTAAGGGAGAGTGTGTTTAATCAATACTAGTAG